>NC_092334.1:546217500-546412500 GCF_046630445.1 Rutidosis leptorrhynchoides
GTTTTTCAAAATGGTCCTCAAGACATCGTTCTTTCGACTGAAATGACTACCTCTTACAAAAATGACATGTAACTTATATTTTCGACTATAAACCTATACTTTTTCTATTTAGATTCATAAAATAGAGTTCAATATGAAACCATAGCAATTTTATTCACTCAAAACAGATTTAAAACGAAGAAGTTATGGGTAAAACAAGATTGGATATTTTTTGATTGTTGTAGCTACGGGAAATATTGTAACAATTCTATACATATCATATCCTAGCTAACTTATATTTTATTATACATTTATTCTAATATATTATGTAATCTTGGGATACCATAGACACATATGTAAATGTTTTGACATATCATATCGACCCATGTATATATATTATTTGGAACAACCATATTCACTCTATATGCAGTAATGTTGGAGTTATCTATACAGGGTTGAGGTTGATTCCAAATATATATATACTTTGAGTTGTGATCTAGCCTGAGACGTGTATACACTGGGTCGTGGATTGATTCAAGATAATATATATCGATTTATTTCTGTACATCTAATTGTGGACAACTAGTTGTAGGTTACTAACGAGGACAGCTGACTTAATAAACTCAAAACATTAAAACGTATTAAAAATATTGTAAATATATTTTGAACATACTTTGATATATATGTACATATTTGTTATAGGTTCGTGAATCGACCAGTGGCCAAGTCTTACTTCCCGATGAAGTAAAAATCTGTGAAAGTGAGTTATAGTCCCACTTTTAAAAACTAATATTTTGGGATGAGAATACATGCAGTTTTATAAATGTCTTACGAAATAGACACAAGTAAATGAAACTACATTATATGGGTGAATGATCGAAGTTGAATATGCCCCTTTTGCTTGGTAACTTAAGAATTAGTAAACCGATCTACTAATTAACGCGAATCCTAAAGATAGATCTATTGGGCCTAACGAACCCCATCCAAAGTACCGGATGCTTTAGTACTTTGATGTTGTTTTTATCTATAAAGGATATTCTTATATGCATCTTGTTAATGTCGGTTACCAGTTGTTCACCATATGAATGATTTTTATCTCTATGTATGGGATGTATATTGAAATATGAAATCTTGTGGTCTATTATTATGATTTGATAATATATATAGGTTAAACCTATAACTCACCAACATTTTTGTTGACGTTTTAAGCATGTTTATTCTCAGGTGATTATTAAGAGCTTCTGCTGTTGCATACTAACATAAGGACAAGATTTGGAGTCCATGCTTGTTGATAATGCTAAAAAAGAACATATATTTCATAGCATTATTCCTCAAGAAAGACAAGCTTTTAGTTGCAATTGTTCTATTTACAAGTGATATTCGTTTAAATAATAAAAGGTGAAGACAAAAGACAGATTCGACGAATTGATGACGCAAACGACCAAAAAGCTCAAAAGTAAAAAAGACAATCAAAGAGGTTCCAATTATTGATAAGAAACGTCTCGAAATTACAAGAGTACAAGATTCAAAACGCAAAGTACAAGATATTAAATTGTACGCAAGGACGTTCGAAAATTCGGAACCGGGACCAGAGTCAACTCTCAACGCTCGACGCAACGGACTAAAAATTAAAAGGCAACTATGCACATAAATATAATATAATATTTAAATAATTCTTATAATTATTTATATATTATATAAATAAATAAAAACCGTCGGCAAGAGAGACTCCAGAATGGGTGAGCTGTAATTTCAAACTCCGCGACTCGTGGAGTTTGAAGGCCAAAAGGGCCGCGAGTCGCGGAGCCCCAAACTTTGAAACTCCCTATAAAGCCAACCGAATTCTGAGCATTTTTCATCATCAATATATCTCTCTCTCTCAATATATCGTATATATTTATATTTATATTTATATTTTAATTTTAATTTTAATTTTAATTTTAATCCTAATAATAAGGGTATGTTAGCAAATATTGTAAGGGTGTAAGTCGAAATTCTGTCCGTGTAACGCTACGCTATTTTTAATCATTGTAAGTGATGTTCAACCTTTTTACATTAATGTCTCGTAGCTAAGTTATTATTATGCTTATTTAATCCGAAGTAATCATGATGTTGGGCTAATTACTAAAATTGGGTAATTGGGCTTTGTACCATAATTGGGGTTTGGATAAAAGAACGACACTTGTGGAAATTAGACTATGGGCTATTAATGGGTTTTATATTAACTAAACAATACCTTGTTAATTTAATATACAAACTTATAATTCGACGTATTTATATATAACCACATACGCTTGACTGGGTACGGTGGGCGGGATATCTATAAATACCAATAATTATTCATTTTACCGGACACGGAACTGGATTAATAGTTAATAGACTTGTTGAAACAGGGGTGAATTACATTCAAGGGTAATTGGTGTAATTGTTAACAAAGTAGTAAAACCTTGGTTTACACGCAGTCGATAACCTGGTGTATTCATTAAACAAAGTATTAAAATCTTGTTACAGTTTAAGTCCCCAATTAGTTGGAATATTTAACTTCGGGTATAAGAATAATTTGACGAGGACACTCGCACTTTATATTTATGACTGTTATGGACAAAAACCAGACGGACATATTAAATAATCCAGGACAAAGGACAATTAACCCATGGGCATAAAACTAAAATCAACACGTCAAACATCATGATTATGGAAGTTTAAATAAGCATAATTCTTTTATTTCATATTTAATTTCCTTTATTTTACATTTAATTGCACTTCTAATTATAGCACTTTTATTTATTGTTATTGTAGTTAATTGCACTTTTAATTATCGTACTTTTTAATTATCGCAAGTTTATTTTATCGCATTTTTATTATTCGCAATTTTATTATCGTTATTTACTTTACGCTTTAAATTAAGTCTTGTATTTATTTATTATTTTACATTTGGTTTTAATTGTGACTAAAGTTTTAAAATCGACAAACCGGTCATTAAACGGTAAAAACCCCCCTTTATAATAATAATATTACTTGTATATATATTTGTATTTTTATAAAAGTAAACTAATATAGCGTTAAGCTTTGTTTAAAGATTTCCATGTGGAACGAACCGGACTTACTAAAAACTACACTACTGTACGATTAGGTACACTGCCTATAAGTGTTGTAGCAAGGTTTAAGTATATCCATTCTCTAAATAAATAAATATCTTGTGTAAAATTGTATCGTATTTAATAGTATTTCCTGCAAAAATAATAGCTCTTTCGTATATCCCGCTGCAAACATCAAGTATTTTTGGCGCCGCTGCCGGAGAACTCTCTTAAACGCCGGAAGCGCAACGCTAATATAAAAAAAAAAAAAAAAAGAGAGAGATTTTTAGTTTACTTTTATTAAAATTCGTTTTTATAAAAATACATTTTAAATATTCGAAAATATAAAAAGAAAAAAAAATTTATATATTTTTAAGAGTTTGTTAAAAGTTTTATAAGTTTCTTTATTTTTATTTTAGTTTATAAAAATATAAGTTTTATTTAAATATCTTTTATTTATATAAAAACCGAAAAAAAAATATATATATATATATATAAATCTAGCTTTAAGATTTTTATTTATAAAATTATAAAGTAATTCTATTTTTATTTAAGTTTTAAATATAAGTTTTTATTATACACATATTTTTTTATATAAACAGAAAAATTAAAAACAGAAAAAAAAAATAAAAAAAAAACAAAAACGCGTAAAAATTAAAACTGTACCGAGTTGAATTTTGAACCCCGCGACTCGCGGAGTTTTCTTCTTCGGGTACCGCGACTCGCGGAGTAACTCTGACACCGACAGAAACCCTAACTGCAATTAATTACGGGTAATTAATTATTATTATTATTATTTAACCCTAATTATTATTATTATTATTATTAGTTTTATTTTAAGTTTTACTTTTTATTTATTTTAGTTTTTATTAATATTTTGTTTAATTAGTTTAATTAAATTGTAAAATTAGTAGTTTTATTAAATAAATAATATAAAAATAATATTTTTATAAAAATTGTACTTTTTACAACGTTTTGTATATTTTTATATTTTGTCCCTTTTTAATTGTTTTAGCGTAACTTTTGTATTTTTCGCTCATATTTAGTTTTAATTCATAGTTTTTGCCATAGTTATTTTTTACTTCTAGATTTTTAGGCTTTGCCGTAGAATTCCTTAAGTGTTTTTTTCTTTAGACTAAGATTTAAGTGCTTTAGAATTTTGCGACGCAGTTTTTAGATTTTAGTACCTTTTTAAGTTATTTCCATTTGGGATTTAGTTTTTCCTGTAAGCTTTAATATTTTTAGACGACTTTTTCCTATGTATCAATTATCATTCCAATTAGTAATCTCAATTTGCGATTATAATTTTAAGTTAGTTGTAGTAATAAGGTTAGGTTAGTCAAGTGTTTTTAAGTTTTATAAGTTTCTTTTATTTTTCCGTCACCTTTTATGTTTTAACCATTTTTCTTTTTCGACCTTTTCCGACAAACTTCTTTTTCTTTCTTATTTCTCGCTATTCTAGTTTTTAGGACATAGATTTTTATTCTACTTCTTATCTAAATTTCTTAAAATTACGAAAATTTATTTTAAGTGGTTAAATTTATAGACATCAAAATTTTCTGGTTCGTAGTAATAGTTGGATTTGTACGTGGACCGGGTTATTGGAGCCAAACAGTCCTCAATTATATTGAGACCAAACGAATCCTGCCCCTCTGCTGCATCTTTTGGCTATTCAAAACGTGGGCAAAATCAGAAAAGTCTATTGATTGGATAACTTATTATAATTTTTCTTTCCTTTTAAAAACTAATAGGATATTCAGTGAATGCACCGAGCAAGACGTTCACCACCTTTTGTACGTTCACCACATGTAACTAGATCAAGACATTTATCAAATATTACTGCCGTTGATTTTTCTTTAGAATCGTCATCCAGTCGACCAAGTACTTCAGTTCAAATTTCCGATAATCCATTTTTTGAACCCGACCTCACAATTGAGAATCCGGAGAATATTCAGGAACGATTCATAGATCCTGAACCACTAAACTTTCCTCCGGAACCACCAATCATTCAAACAGAGATTGTTGAGGAACGAACCATTAAATCAGAATCCTCTAGTGATTCCGATTCAACAAGTTCAATTATGGAGAATCTGGAACCTTTAAGTATGGAAGACCGAATGAGAGCTAAACGCACTGGCCAAGGTCACGCAATTACTCATCCAGACATTAATGTGCCAGATTATGAAATCAAAGGACAAATTCTACACATGGTGACTAATCAATGCCAATTTAGTGGTGCACCGAAGGAAGATCCAAATGAACATTTACGTACCTTTAATAGGATCTGCACTCTATTTAAAATCCGAGAAGTGGAGGATGAACAGATATATCTCATGTTATTTCCCTGGACTTTAAAGGGAGAAGCCAAAGATTGGTTGGAATCGTTACCTGAAGGGGCGATTGAGACATGGGATGTTTTAGTTGACAAATTTCTTAAACAATTCTTTCCTGCATCTAAAGCCGTAAGACTTCAAGCAGAAATTGTTACGTTCACACAGAAACCAAATGAAACTCTATATGAGGCATGGACAAGATATGGAAAGTTGTTAAGAGGATGTCCGCAACAAGGTTTAGACACCTGTCAAAAGTACAAATATTCTACCAAGGATGCGACATCACTACAAGAAAAGACATAGATATAGCAGCTGGTGGTTCTATTATGAAGAAAACCGAAACTGATGCTTAAAAAATTATTGATAACACTGCTTCCCACTCACATGAGTGGCACCAAGAAAAAGATATCGTTAGATCATCTAAAGCAGCTAGAGCCGATTCTAGCCATGACTTAGATTCCATTTCCGCAAAGATAGATGCTATGGAGAGACGAATGGAAAAGATGACTAAGGATATTCACTCAATACGAATTAGTTGTGAGCAGTGTGGAGGACCACATTTGACAAAAGATTGTCTCAGTATTGAATTAACAATGGAACAAAGAGAGAATATTTCATACATAAACCAAAGGCCTGGAAATAATTACCAGAATAATTATCAACCGCCAAGACCAATTTACAATCAAAACCAGAATTATAACAGAAATATTCCATACAACAACCAACAAGGTCCTAGCAATCAACAAGTATCCAATAATACTTACAATCAGCAAAGACCTAATTTTCAAAACAAACCACCACAACAAACCGATGATAAAAAGCCGAATTTAGAAGATATGATGACGAAGCTAGTTGAAACTCAAACGCAGTTTTTCACATCTCAGAAACAAACTAATGAACAAAATGCTCAAGCATTTAGAAATCAACAAGCTTCTATTCAAAATCTGGAACAAGAAGTAAGTAACCTAGCAAGGTTAATAGGTGAAAGAAAACCGGGAAGTTTACCTAGTGATACAAATGCTAACCCCCGGAATGAAACAGCTAAAGCTATTGCCACAAGAAGTGGTACAACACTTAAACCACCTGAAATACCTGTAACTTCTGATGAAGCTATTCCTACTAAACAAGAACCACAACCTGATCAAGATAAGGAAAAAGAACCAGTAGTTGAAAAGGTTAATGAAGATAACACAGTTAAGGCTAAACCTTATGTTAAACCATACCAACCACCACTTCCTTACCCGAGTAAAATGAAGAAAGAGAAACTTGAAGCCGAGCAATTCAAATTCTTGGATATGTTTAAACAGATAAATGTAAATCTTCCTTTCATTGATGTGATTTCAGGAATGCCTAGATATGCTAAGTTCTTGAAAGATCTAATCTCAAATAGAAAAAAAATGGAAGAACTCTCGGCTGTTACTATGAATGCTAATTGTTCAGCAGTGCTGTTGAATAAGATACCAGAGAAACTGTCTGATCCAGGAAGTTTCACAATTCCATGTTTTCTGGGTAGTCTTAGTTCAATAGAAGCATTGGCAGACTTAGGTGCTAGTATAAATCTAATGCCATATTCACTATACGCTAAACTAGACCTTGGAGAATTGAAACCAACCAGAATAAGCATACAACTAGCCGATAGATCAATAAAATATCCTAGAGGGATAATGGAGAACATGCTAGTTAAAGTTGGTACTTTAGTATTTCCAGTAGATTTTGTTGTTCTGGACATGGAAGAAGATTCTCAAGTTCCTCTCATATTAGGAAGACCATTCTTAAACACGGCTAAAGCAATGATAGACGTGTTCGGTAAGAAATTGACCCTAAGTATAGAGGATGAGAGTGTTACCTTTTCAGTTGATAGAGCAATGCAACAACCACAATCTGCAAATGATACATGTTATTATATTCAAACTATAGATGCACATGCAGAATTATTAGAAGAATTTCCAGAATTACAAGGAACAGGAGAATGTTCTTTAGGAGAAGGTAATGAACCAATTGATGAAGCTGAAATGTTAGCTACACTTATAGCTAATGGATATGAACCAACAACAAAAGAAATTCAAATGCTAAAAGAAGAAGACAGATATCGATACAAATCATCGATAGAAGAACCTCCGAAATTAGAGTTAAAGCCACTTCCAAACCATTTGGAATACGCTTATTTACATGGTGAATCTGAATTACCTGTAATAATATCGTCTTCTCTTACTGAAAATGAGAAATCACAACTCATTTCTGTGTTGAAAGCTCATAAACCAGCCATTGCATGGAAGATTCATGATATTAAAGGAATAAGTCCTTCGTATTGCACACATAAAATCCTTATGGAAGAAGGTCATAAAACGTATGTGCAACTCCAACGAAGACTAAATCCTAATATGCAAGATGTAGTTAAGAAAGAGATTATTAAACTGCTAGACGCAGGTCTAATTTATCCAATTTCTGATAGTCCATAGGTAAGCCCAGTTCAATGCGTGCCTAAGAAGGGTGGCATGACTGTCATTACAAATGAGAAAAATGAGCTTATTCCTACTAGGACTGTAACAGGATGGCGTGTGTGTATTGATTATAGAAAATTAAATGACGCCACCAGAAATGATCACTTTCCCTTACCTTTCATAGATCAAATGTTGGAAAGATTAGCCGAAAATAGTTACTATTGTTTTCTAGATGGATTTTCCGGATATTTTCAAATTCCAATAGCACCCGAAGATCAAGAGAAAACCACATTCACGTGCCCTTATGGTACTTTTGCTTACAAATGCATGTCATTTGGACTTTGCAATGCCCCTGCAACCTTTCAAAGGTGTATGATGGCGATTTTTCACGACATGATAGAAGAATGCATGGAAGTTTTCATGGATGACTTTTCAGTCTTCGGTGATACATTTGAATCATGTCTAGTTAATCTAGAACGTATTCTAATTAGATGCGAAAAATCAAATCTAGTTCTTAATTGGGAGAAATGCCATTTCATGGTTAAAGAAGGCATCGTTCTTGGACATAAAATTTCAAAAGAATGAATTGAAGTGGATAGAGCTAAAGTAGATGTAATTGCTAAACTTCCACATCCCACCAATGTTAGAGGAGTTAGGAGTTTTCTAGGGCATGCCAGTTTTTACCGACGTTTCATAAAAGATTTTTCTAAAATTGCCACTCCTATGAATAAACTCCTAGAAAAGTATGCTCCATTCATCTTTTCAGATGAGTGTATCAAATCTTTTAATATTCTTAAAGAGAAACTCACTAATGCGCCGATCATGATAACACCAAATGGGAATCTACCATTTGAACTAATGTGCAATGCAAGTGATTTTGCAATGGGAGCCGTTTTAGGACAAAGGATTGAAAAACGATTTCAACCTATATATTATGCTAGTAAGACGTTACAAGGAGCACAAACGAACTATACAACTACTGAAAAAGAACTCCTTGCTATTGTCTTTGCTTTTGACAAATTTTGATCATATCTCGTTCAAGCAAAAACGGTGGTCTATACCGACCATTCTGCTCTTAGATACCTATTTTCAAAACAAGATGCTAAACCAAGATTAATTCGTTGGATCTTACTCTTACAAGAGTTTGATATTGAAATCTGAGATAAAAGAGGAGCAGAAAATCTCGCCGCTGATCATCTTTCTCGTCTTGAAAATCCTGAATTAGAAGTTCTAAATGAATCGGCCATACAAGACAACTTTCCTGATGAATATCTATTGAAGATAGATTATAAAGAAATTCCATGGTTTGCAGACTATGCAAACTACTTAGTTTGTGGATTCCTTGAAAAAGGATTATCGTACCAAAGACGAAAGAAATTCTTCAGTGATATAAAACACTATTTTTGGGAAGATCCACACCTGTTTAAAAGTTGTCCAGAGGGAATAATACGCCGATGTGTATTTGGAGATGAAGCTAGTAAAATATTAAACCATTGTCACACAGGACCAACAGGAGGGCATTATGGGCCTCAACTAACAGCAAGAAAAGTTTATGATGCTGGATTCTATTGGCCTACAATTTACAAAGACGCACACCTTCTTTGCAAATCCTGTGATGCTTGTCAAAGGGCCGGAAAAATAAGTCAACGTGATGAAATGCCACAAAATGTCATCCAAGTATGTGAAGTATTTGACATTTGGGGTATTGACTTTATGGGTCCATTTCCAAAATCTCATAATAATCTATATATACTCGTAGCCATTGATTATGTATCTAAATGGGCGGAAGCACAAGCTCTCCCAACTAACGATGCACGAGTTGTAGTCAACTTTTTAAAACGTCTTTTTGCAAGGTTTGGAACACCGAAAGCTTTAATAAGTGATCGGGGAACTCATTTCTGTAATAATCAACTTGAGAAAGTTCTTAAAAGATATGGAGTAACTCATAAAATCTCCACCGCATATCATCCACAAACACGTGGACAAGTTGAAAATACCAACCGAGCTTTAAAACGTATTCTAGAGAAAACCGTAGGATCAAATCCAAAGGAATGGTCCATTAAATTGGAGGATGCACTCTAGGCTTTTAGAACAGCCTACAAAACTCCAATTGGAACCACACCTTTTAGACTTGTTTATGGAAAAGCATGTCATCTTCCAGTAGAAATTGAACACAAAGCATTTTGGGCTTTGAAGACATGTAATCTTGATTTACATGAAGCCGGACGTCTACGATTAAGTTAACTAAATGAATTAGAAGAATTAAGACATGAAGCATACGATAATTCGTTAATCCATAAAGAAAGAACGAAGAAATGGCATGATAAAAGAATCAGAAGTTCAAAAGAATTTAAAGAAGGAGAAAGAGTTCTTCTTTTCAATTCACGATTCAAGCTATTTCCTGGAAAATTGAAATCAAGATGGTCTGGACCATTCATAGTAAAAGAGTTTTCCCATACGGAACGATAGAATTAATAAATTCAAATGGGATTGAATTTAAAGTTAATGGTCACAGAGTTAAACACTACATAGATGGTCTTATGGAAGTCGACAACGAAGTTAACCACAATTTCGACACCACAGCTAACTAAGTGTGGGAAGAATCAAGTCTTTAAAGGATAATATGTATTTCTGTTAGAGTTAGATTGTCTGTTTTCGTGTAGTTCTCGAAAATGGAACCCGAATGGTCTTTCCCTAGCAGACCCTAAAGAACTAGTCTTCTCCCCCCATTCTGAATTTTTATTTTTTTTAGGTTTTTACAAAATGAAGACTGCCTGTGAACTAAACCATGGTCTAATGCTACACGCTTTGATCACTAAACGTAATAATGACATACTTCCGAGTGAAATAGTATCAGTAATCAGAGAAAGAATGGACGGAGTTAGAAAAGAATCCAGATGCGAAGATAATAAGTTACAATTTGGTAAAGGAAAATCAAAATTCGCAGCGAAAAGAAGAGCACGACACCTAGAAAGATGTCACAAATGCGGAAAATGGTCACATGGAGGTAAATGTTCAAATAATCAAACCTATTCAAATACCGAATTTGTTACTTTATGCAGAGACGGACCGTTCATATGTTTAGAAGAAAAGACACTGAATGCTCGAGGTTACGCCTATGTAGCCATGGAAAACCAATTAAACCGACTATCTTATGAATGGGATAGATCATATAACTAAGAAATCTATTTCACAGGTAAGTCTGTACAGTTTTTATTTTATTTTTTTTTAACCTTTTGATAATAAACGCTAATTTGTTCGCTAAAAAGTATTAAATTGGTATTGAATAAAATTAGGTTTGGCGACCGAAATTATTGATATCATTCAAAAATTTATTACATCACTGCGAAATTTAACGTTTATTCTTAAGGTATAAATATCTTTTATCAATCAACCCAAAATATTTCAAAAATTCGTCATGAGTTAAATTAGGTTTTAGAACCGAAATTACTTTACCGAAAAGAGGGGCGCATATTTTTGATAATATTTGATTGATTAAAGTGGGATAAAAAGCCAAAAAGATTTTTAACTTTATTTTTACCATGTTTTTAAAATTAATATTTAAATCTTAAATTAATATTGTAAACTTTGTAAAAACAATATTTTTAAAATTGTAAATATTTGAAAAATTAATATAAGTTTGGTTTGAATTTATAATATGAATTTTTAAATTAAGTTTGGTGTGAATTTTTAATTTTTAAAATATGAATTTTATTTTTATGCATTTTAAATTTTAAGTTTGGTGTGAATTTTTAATATTAATTTTGAATTTTATATTTAAATTGTGTGAATTTAAAAACAAAAATTTACTTTATCTCATTAAGTTAAAAATATGATTTTTAAAATTCGTCGTAAGTTGAAGACTAGGTCTTTGAACCGAAATTGCTTTACCCGAGGGAGGGACGAGAACTTTTATTATCATTATTTTTAATCTTATTGAATTAAAGTATGCCAAAAACATTAAAAAAAACCAAAAATCTTAGCTTTTAAAACAAGCGCTACAAAAAGAAAAATTTTAAAATTTTGTCGAGGAACGGACTAGGATATCGATCCGAAATAACCTCGTCCTAAATAACGAGGGAAACAAAATTTTAAAAATTAATTACTTAATTATTTTATAAGTTAAAGATTATATAAAAAAAAAAAACTCCGCGACTCGCGGAGTTTGAAGGGTAATTCACCGCGACTCACGGGAGGACCAAAATACAGAAAAAAATAAAAACGAGCTAAAATGATCAGTTGCACACCACACCAAAAATACTGCGAAGAACACAGCAAAAATACTCCGAAAAAACCCTAAAAACACCCCCAAAATCACAATTTTTAACCGTTAATCATCAAATCTTTTACTAAAATCATGTTGAGAAGGATGCTATCTAGGAATTACTCAAGAAAAACGGTAAATTTCTACACCTAAACACCATTTAATCCGAAAATTAGTGTTCTTGAGCAATTTTTTCCCCAATTTGATTTTGATGCTTTTTAGTGTAATTATGCTTAAATTGTTTATGTATTATGCTTGTATAACTTAGATTGATGCTATTTAACATGATTAGAAGCCTTAAACTTTAAATTTAGAGTAATCTAGGGTTTGTGTTCTTGAGCAAATTTGGGGCTTTTTGATATAAACAGGTTATGGCCGATTTTTGTCATTAATTGTTGCTAAATTAAGTAGTGTAACATGTTTAGGTAGTTAAATGATCCAAAATTTGAGCCTAAACATGATTTTGAGAATTAAAGTGGACTTTTTCAAGTCTAAAAATTCATGAACTTGATTTTAGAGAGATAATGCCATTTGAAACTTGTTTAATTGCTAGTAATGATTATTTTGACATGTTATTTGAGTTAAATGCTTATGAACTTGGCGAACATTTTCGTATATGCTTATTTGAAAAAGTGTAGATTTGATAAAAATGTGAAAATGAGCTTAAGTTTGATATAAATTGATCATGTCATTGTAATTATTTTGATTGATGATTTTGCTGACACTAATGCATATTTGGATGTACAAAATTGTGTTTGATATGTTTTGCAGACTGAAAGGGGTGAATCTTCATCCCAAGCTCGCAATGCTCCTGCTGAGAATGCGGAACAACAGGAGGTGGATAACTACTACAAGCAAGATATACCTCATCCAGTCATGACCTTTTCTGATATGCACTTGGAAGATTTGCACCCGAACCTGAGATTTGACAGACTTTGAATAGATTATCCAAAATATCAAAGGGGGTTGCATACTCTTCATTCTAAAGTTGTTGAGGTACCTAGGGTCATAGAATGGGGACCCTTAGAAGCTGTAGAATTGGCCGGGCCAATTAGGGAATTACTTGTACAGAGGTATGGTAATTCTACTTTTAATGACTGGGTACGTTTATTCACCATGCGTAGACCTGTATATAAAGTATGGTGTGAAGAATTGTTGTGTAGTATAGAATTAAACGATCGGGTAGCTAGTTTAACCGATCGATCTTTTATTAGATTTTTGTTAGGAGGTTCGATGCGCCACATGTCTTTACTAGACATGGCTCAGGCTTTATGTATATATACGTCTGAGGAGTTAGCATCTGCCGATTGTAGAGGGTTGATACTAAATGGTAGAAAGATAGATGAAAATTTTGATACACACGGTGTATGGAGTCAAATGACAAGTCATCACCGATTCAAAGGGGGAAATTACTCTTATTTGGATATAGATAGAGCTGAATTAAGAGTGATTCATAGGTTTTTAGCTAATTCGATTACTCAAAGAGGTAAGAACAAGGAAAAGGTAAATGAACAGGATTTGTTTTACCATATGTGTATTCGAGACCCACAAAGCGCTGTAAGTATACCTTATTGTGTGGGTTATTATTTATCAGCTATGGTTAGGGGGATGAGACCGCATAGCATAATAAGAGGTGGTATTTTTATTACTTTGATTGCTGAATATCTCGGTGTGGATATAAGTCGGGGGGGATTATTAGTCGAAGAACCAGAACCCCGCGATACTATAGGTTTAAATGTATACCATGGTGCGAAGGTTTTGAAGAGGCGAAATAACCCGCAGTACAATACCATGGTAGACATCCACAGGTTGAGAGAAACCAACAGCAAGGTAATGTAGGAGGGGGAAATGAAATGCAAGAAATGCAAAGGTTTATAGCTTCACAGGAGTACGAAAATGCTAGACAGAGAGCATTTGAAGATTGGCAAGTTCATCAAAACCAAATCATAGCTCATTGCCAACATATAGGTAGAAACTATATTCCTACACCAAAACCCATCTTCCCTCCCTGGTCTATAGAGATGCAACCACCGTATCCTACGTATAACCCTGCCGAAGCATTTTATAGCACCTATGGTTATGCTTGGAACCCCTATTGGTATCAATATCATCCCTAGTCTACTTAGTTTTTTTTATTTTAGTTTTTTTTTTTATTTTGTAATTTGTAATGATTGATACGTTTAATACTTATGTTAATATTGTAATAATTGTTATAATTTTCTAACTTTTATTCTTAGATTTTAATAATTTTTGAATGTGGGGTAATATACCAAACTTCAAAAATATGTATATATGTTTGCAGTTTATCTTATGTACACAACAGGGTAAAACAACGCATTTTCAAAGACTGGCATTAAGTTCAGCAAAAGCAACTAATTTTGACGACAAGATGCAAAATATATGTGAAATAACAACAAGACGGAATGAACAAATGATATGCACCATTTATCATTCAGCAAACAAACGCCAATATATTTGGAAACTTTGGTAAAATTTAATCATTTTCACACAAATCACCCTCAATAATTTAAATTATTACTGATTTCTTGCAAATGAGGGCATTGCAAGATCTTAAGTGTGGGAAGGGGTTAAATTCTTTCGGATTTTTAAAATTTTTACTTTATACACTTGGTTACCATTAAAAATACTAGTAAAGCAGTAGTTGTATTAGAATCTAGTGCTCTCTGATAATAAAGAACAGCCCTAGTCTTATATACTGACTACCCAATTCTAGTAAAATTTTTCAAAATTTTCAATTAAATGAACTCAAAATCATGTTTATACATATTTATGAACGATAAAACTAGGTTTTAACACCGAAATTATTGTTACCTCAGAAAGGACATAAATTGAGAAACAAACCAAAATGTTAAAATTCATTTAAAATGGAATAGAGGACGATAAAAAGGAAAATAAAAGCCAAGTGTGGGAAAATTTACCAAGTTATCTTAAACATATGTCACATATATCTGTAACAAATAACTGAAAATACTTTTGCTTTGGACTAAACTAAAAAGTTTTACCTGATTTACTGTAAGAAAGATGGATCTACACGATGAATCAATTCCATCATTAAAAGGAAGTAAAGTCTTCCGAAAAAGACACGCGCTTCTTGATTTAGGTTAAGAAGTTTTCGTCCAGACCAGCTGTAGGTTGACGAAAAATCTAGAAAAGTCATCACTAAAATTAGCAGGAAATCCACGGACCTCAGCATTAAACAGGGTCGCCAAGTGGTCAAATTTATCCTAACCATGAGAAGGATTTATCTCGTAAAATGGGGGGGCACCATGCAAATTAGCTGGATAAGACTAATAAATCAGATCCCCAGAAAGGATAATCTCCTTAAAGATTAAAAATCAGCTTTTAAGACTGATATTACTCAATCCTAGAGATTGACCTTAAAGATTGAGAATTCAAACTCATGGAATTCAATGATATCTAAACTCGAGCTTGAACGAGAAAATATTTTGATCAAAATTATAAACCGATTTGTTTTCTGAAAACCCTATTTTCAATGCGTTCATTACCATTGAACGTAAAATCTTAAGAATTCACCTGGAATTATTAGGTCACCTGAACTAAATCGGGTGTCAACCGTAAGAACGGTGGTTGCATAGCATGGTCAAAGACAGGACCTTGTGCCAGACCGAAAAATCATAAGGGTGAGCTTTACTATTGCTCCTACCAAGGATAGTAATTGCGTCCGACACGTTATAGACCATAATTAAAAGCATGTCAGGGGACATTGCCTTAACAGTTGCTTGTTCAACGCTTTCCTTTACAACCGGACGGTAGTTTGCCGAAAGGTAATATACGGGACAAGTAAACTAGACGTGTTGCTTTCCAAATACAAGGTTAGCAAGTGGGTGACACAAAACCATAAGTTTTGAGCTAAAATTTTCAAATCTGAAACCCACCAAACCCACAAAAATATTTTGCAAACACCGGTAAAGGGTTATTCCGGAAAACTTATCTAGGGTAAAAACTAGATTTAATTTTCAAAAGATCAAATGTTTTCATAAAGATCCAATTTCCTTAATGGATCTAAATTTTTATACTCATGTGGGACTGTAAACCATATCGTTACTACCATTGTTTATACCACCGTATAGAAATCACTGATGTACAAAGTGTGAAGAATAAAGAAGTGATTCTAGTATTTCAAGACGATATTGCTTGAGGACAAGCAACGCTCAAGTGTGGGAATATTTGATAATGCTAAAAACAAACATATATTTCATAGCATTATTCCTCAAGAAAGACAAGCTTTTAGTTGCAATTGTTCTATTTGCAAGTGATATTCGTTTAAATAATAAAAGGTGAAGACAAAAGACAGATTCGACGAATTGAAGACGCAAACGACCAAAAAGCTCAAAAGTACAAAAGACAATCAAAGAGGTTCCAATTATTGATAAGAAACGTCTCGAAATTACAAGAGTACAAGATTCAAAACGCAAAGTACAAGATATTAAATTGTACGCAAGGACGTTCGAAAATCCAGAACCGGGACCAGAGTCAACTCTCAACGCTCGACGCAACGGACTAAAAATTACAAGGCAACTATGCACATAAATATAATATAATATTTAAATAATTCTTATAATTATTTATATATTATATAAATAAATAAAAACTGTCGGCAAGAGAGACTCCAAAATGGGTGAGCTGTAATTTCAAACTCCGCGACTCGCGGAGTTTGAAGGCCAAAAGGGCCGCGAGTCGCGGAGCCCCAAACTTTGAAACTCCCTATAAAGCCAACCGAATTCTGAGCATTTTTCATCATCAATATATATCTCTCTCTCAATATATCGTATATATTTATATTTATATTTTAATTTTAATTTTAATTTTAATTTTAATCCTAATAATAAGGGTATGTTAGCAAATATTGTAAGGGTGTAAGTCGAAATTCTGTCCGTGTAACTCTACGCTATTTTTAATCATTGTAAGTGATGTTCAACCTTTTTACATTAATGTCTCGTAGCTAAGTTATTATTATGCTTATTTAATCCGAAGTAATCATGATGTTGGGCTAATTACTAAAATTGGGTAATTGGGCTTTGTACCATAATTGGGGTTTGGATAAAAGAACGACACTTGTGGAAATTAGACTATGGGCTATTAATGGGTTTTATATTAACTAAACAATACCTTGTTAATTTAATATACAAACTTATAATTCGACGTATTTATATATAACCACATACGCTTGACTGGGTACGGTGGGCGGGATATCTATAAATACCAATAATTATTCATTTTACCGGACACGGAACTGGATTAATAGTTAATAGACTTGTTGAAACAGGGGTGAATTACATTCAAGGGTAATTGGTGTAATTGTTAACAAAGTAGTAAAACCTTGGTTTACACGCAGTCGATAACCTGGTGTATTCATTAAACAAAGTATTAAAATCTTGTTACAGTTTAAGTCCCCAATTAGTTGGAATATTTAACTTCGGGTATAAGAATAATTTGACGAGGACACTCGCACTTTATATTTATGACTGATAGACTGTTATGGACAAAAACCAGACGGACATATTAAATAATCCAGGACAAAGGACAATTAACCCATGGGCATAAAACTAAAATCAACACTTCAAACATCATGATTATGGAAGTTTAAATAAGCATAATTCTTTTATTTCATATTTAATTTCCTTTATTTTATATTTAATTGCACTTCTAATTATAGCACTTTTATTTATTGTTATTGTAGTTAATTGCACTTTTAATTATCGTACTTTTTAATTATCGCAAGTTTATTTTATCGCATTTTTATTATTCGCAATTTTATTATCGTTATTTACTTTACGCTTTAATTTAAGTCTTGTATTTATTTATTTTTTTACATTTGGTTTTAATTGCGACTAAAGTTTTAAAATCGACAAACCGGTCATTAAACGGTAAAAACTCCCCTTTATAATAATAATAATACTTGTATATATATTTGTATTTTTATAAAAGTAAACTAATATAGCGTTAAGCTTTGTTTAAAGATTTCCCTTGGAATGAACCGGACTTACTAAAAACTACACTACTGTACGATTAGGTACACTGCCTATAAGTGTTGTAGCAAGGTTTAAGTATATCCATTCTCTAAATAAATAAATATCTTGTGTAAAATTGTATCGTATTTAATAGTATTTCCTGCAAAAATAATAGCTCTTTCGTATACCCCGCTGCAAACATCACTTGTATGATATTATGTAAAAACTGCATTCAAGAAACTTATTTTTGATGTAATATATTCTTATTGTAAACCATTATGTAATGGTCGTGTGTAAACGGTATATTTTAGATTATCATTATTTGATAATCTACGTAATGCTTTTAAACCTTTATAGATAAAATAAAGGTTATGGTTGTTTTAAAAATGAATGCAGCCTTTGAAAAATGTCTCATATAGAGGTCAAAACCTCGCGATGAAATCAATTAATATGGAACGTTTATAATCAATATGAACGGGACATTTCAGTTGGTATTCGAGTGTTGGTCTTAGAGAACCATAAAATTGCATTAGTGTGTCTTACCGAGTTTGTTAGGATGCATTAGTGAGTCTGGACTTCGACCGTGTTTTTCTTGAAAAACGATTGCTTAACTTTTTTTTTGTTGGAAACTATATATTTTTAACATGTAAATATTATGTGATATATTAAACTCTTAACATGTTTGATATTATGTGATAGATGTCTACCTCTAGTACAAATCCCATTGATTCACCTAATAATAATTAAGAGTCGAATATATTTTTGGAAGATTCACAAATTCCCGAAGAGGAACCAGAAGAGGAGGAACCGGAAGAGGAGGAACCAGAAGAAGAGAAACCAGAAGAGGAGGAATCAGAAGAGGAGGAACCAGGAGAAGAGGTTCCAGAGGAAGAAATATTGATACCTATAGTAAATCGATTAAATAAAAGAAAATCTTCAACCAACGGACCAAAGTTAATAATGGTCAATGGTGTTTCCGCTGAAGAAGCAAAATATTGGGAAGATTACTAAATTTCCAATGAATCGGATCCCGATGAGGATTCCGATGATGTTATAGAAATTACCTCGACCCAATTTAATAAAGCGAAAGAAAATAATAAGGGAAAAGGTATAACAATAGAAAAACCCGATTCCAACCCCGATGAACTTTATATGTATCGACAACATTCGTATTTCTTAAAATGTAACAATGACCCGGGAACCTCTAAACCACCAGGTTTCTCTAAACGATTGTGGAAAACGAAGGCTCGTATTAGAGGAACACCATATATTCCTAGAAAATTAGGAAAAACGAACCAAGTCCGAAGAAGAAGAAACCAGTGATTCAGATTAGAGGGTTGTAATCATGTTGTATATTATATGTATTGTAGTGTGCTTGTACTTTTATGTTCTATGAAAAAAAATTGCTTGTATTGTTTGTTAATTATCTTTTACGAATCTAATCCTTGTCTATTTTATAGTATAAAAACAAAATGGACGTTAAGGGTAGACAACCGAATATTTTAGAAGACCTACCAGAGGATATGATTGAGGAAATCTTGTCTAGAGTCAGTCAGAATTCATCAGCACATTTGGTTATGGCGAAATTAACTTGTCAAACATTTGAAAGACTTTCCAGAAATGCCTTAGTTTATAAAAGGCTTTCCTTTGATAGGTGGGGTATATCATATTGGGGAGACCATAAGTTACGCTGTGTTTTCTTTAAAGCATTAAATGCAGGGAACCCAAATGCAATTTTACGCTACGGGTTAAGAACCTATTTTGACTCAACCTATCCCAACATAGGATTTCATGAATTAGAAAGAGCTTCTAACATGCCACATAAAGAAGCATGTTATGCTTACGGGTTAGTGATGTTCGCTTCTTACCAAAGTGAGAAAAAGAACATCGGACTGCAGCTTTTAAATAAGACCTTCCCACAAGTGACGTATCTTCTGGAAATAAGTGCGGGTATTTCTTCTTCATCTGATCTTCTCGTTCTCAGGTGAACTCGGGTCCTCTACGAGCATTCCGTCGAACCTTAACAATTGGTATCTTGTTTTTCTTAAGTCTTTTAACCTCACGATCTATTATTTCGACGGGTTCTTCGATGAATTGAAGTTTTTCGTTGATTTGGATTTCTTCTAACGGAATAGTGAGATCTTCTTTAGCAAAACATTTCTTCAAATTCGAGACGTGGAAAGTGTTATGTACAGCAGCGAGTTGTTGAGGTAACTCAAGTCGGTAAGCTACTGGTCCGACACGATCAATAATCTTGAATGGTCCAATATACCTTGGATTTAATTTCCCTCATTTACCAAATCGAACAACGCCTTTCCAAGGAGCAACTTTAAGCATGACCATCTCTCCAATTTCAAATTCTATATCTTTTCTTTTAATGTCAGCGTAGCTCTTTTGTCGACTTTGGACGGTTTTCAACCGTTGTTGAATTTGGATGATCTTCTCGGTAGTTTCTTGTATTATCTCTGGACTCGTAATCTGTCTATCCCCCACTTCACTCCAACAAATCGGAGACCTTTTCTTTCTACCATAAAGTGCTTCAAACGGTGCCATCTCAATGCTTGAATGGTAGCTGTTGTTGTAGGAAAATTCTGCTAACGGTATATGTTGATCCCAACTGTTTCCGAAATCAATAACACATGCTCGTAGCATGTCTTCAAGCGTTTGTATCGTCCTTTCGCTCTGCCCATCAGTTTATGGATGATAGGCAGTACTCATGTCTAGTCGAGTTCCTAATGCTTGCTGTAATGTCTGCCAAAATCTTGAAATAAATCTGCCATCCCTATCAGAAATAATAGAGATTGGTATTCCATGTCTGGAGACGACTTCCTTCAAATACAGTCGTGCTAACTTCTCCATCTTGTCATCTTCTCTTATTGGCAGGAAGTGTGCTGATTTGGTGAGACGATCAACTATTACCCAAATAGTATCAAAACCACTTGCAGTCCTTGGCAATTTAGTAATGAAATCCATGGTAATGTTTTCCCAACTCCATTCCGGGATTTCGGGTTGTTGAAGTAGACCTGATGGTTTTTGATGCTCAGCTTTGACCTTAGAACACGTCAAACATTCTCCTACATATTTAGCAACATCGGCTTTCATACCCGGCCACCAAAAATGTTTCTTGAGGTCCTTGTGCATCTTCCCCGTTCCAGGATGTATTGAGTATCTGGTTTTATGAGCTTCTCTAAGTACCATTTCTCTCATATCTCTAAATTTTGGTACCCAAATTCTTTCAGCCCTATACCGGGTTCCGTCTTCCCGAATATTAAGATGCTTCTCCGATCCTTTGGGTATTTCATCCTTTAAATTTCCATCTTTTAAAACTCCTTGTTGTGCCTCCTTTATTTGAGTAGTAAGGTTATTGTGAATCATTATATTCATAGCTTTTACTCGAATGGGTTCTCTGTCCTTTCTGTTCAAGGCGTCGGCTATCACATTTGCCTTCCCCGGGTGGTAACGAATCTCAAAGTCGTAATCATTCAACAATTCAATCCACCTGCGCTGCCTCATGTTCAGTTGTTTCTGATTAAATATGTGTTGAAGACTTTTGTAGTCGGTATATATATAATACTTTTGACCCCATATAAGTAGTGCCTCCAAGTCTTTAATGCAAAAACAACCGCGCCTAATTCCAAATCATGCGTCGTATAATTCCGCTCGTGAATCTTCAATTGTCTAGACGCATAAGCAATTACCTTCGTTCGTTGCATTAATACACAACCGAGACCTTGCTTTGAGGCGTCACAATATATCACAAAATCATCATTCCCTTCAGGTAATGACAATATAGGTGCCGTAGTTAACTTTTTCTTTAACAATTGAAACGCTTTCTCTTGTTCATCCTTCCATTCAAATTTCCTCCCTTTATGCGTTAATGCAGTCAAGGGTTTTGCTATTCTGGAAAAATCTTGGATGAACCTTCTGTAGTAACCAGCTAATCCTAAAAATTGGTGTATATGCTTCGGAGTATTCGGGGTTTCCCACTTTTCAACGGTTTCAATCTTTGTTGGATCCACCTGAATACCTTCTTTGTTCACTATATGACCGAGGAATTGAACTTCTTCCAACCAAAATGCACACTTTGAAAACTTAGCATACAGTTTTTCTCTCCTTAACAACTCTAGCACTTTTCTCAAATGTTCTTCGTGCTCCTGGTCATTCTTTGAGTAAATAAGTATGTCATCGATGAAAACAATGACAAACTTGTCAAGGTATGGTCCACACACTCGGTTCATGAGGTCCATGAACACAGCTGGTGTGTTAGTCAACCCAAATAGCATAACCATTAACTCGTAATGACCGTAACGCATCCTAAAAGCAGTCTTTGGAATATCATCCTCCTTCACCCGCATTTAATGATACCCAAAACGTAAATCAATCTTCGAATAAACTGATGAGCCTTGTAGTTGATCAAATAAGTCGTCGATTCTCGGTAGTAGGTAGTGGTTCTTGATGGTAAGTTTGTTCAACTCTCGGTAGTCGATACACAGCCTAAATGTACCATCCTTCTTCTTGACAAACAAAACAGGAGCTCCCAATGGTGATGTGCTTGGTCGAATGAAACCACGCTCTAAAAGTTCTTGTAACTGGCTTTGTAATTCTTTCATTTCGATGGGTGCGAGTCTGTATGGAGCACGAGCTATTGGTGCAGCTCCTGGTCCAAGGTCTATTTGAAATTCAACGGATCGATGTGGGGGTAATCCCGATAATTCTTTCAGAAATACATCGGGAAATTCTTTTGCGACAGAAACATCACTGATGTTCTTTTCTTCAGGTTTAACTTCCTCGATGTGTGCTAGAATAATGTAACAACCTTTTCTTATTAGTTTTTGCGCCTTCATACTACTAATAAGATTTAATTTCGCGTTATTCTTTTCTCCGTACACCATTAAGGGTTTTCCTTTTTTCCGTACAATGCGAATTATATTTTTGTAATATACGATCTCTGCTCTCACCTTTTTCAACCAGTCCATGCCAATTATCACATCAAAACTTCCTAACTCTACTGGTATCAAATCAATCTTAAATGTTTCACTAACCAGCTTAATTTCTCGATTCTGACATATATTATCTGCTGTAATTAATTTACCGTTTGCTAATTCGAGTAAAAATTTATTATCTAAAGGCTTCAGCGGACAACTTAATTTAGCACAAAAATCTCTACTCATATAGCTTCTATCCGCACCTGAATCAAATAAAACATAAGCAGATGTATTGTCAATAAAAAACGTACCCATAAAAAGCTCTGGGTCTTCCTGCGCTTCTGCCGCATTAATATTGAAAACTCTTCCGCGACCTTGCCCATTAGTATTCCCTTGGTTTGGGAAATTTCTAATAATCTGGCCCGGTTTTCCACATTTATAACAAACTACGTCGGCATTATTTGTTCCGACCTTATTTGTTTCTTTATTTTTGTTGTTCTTTGGTCCATAAACCTCACATTTTACCGTGCCATGACCACTTCTCTTACACTTCGTGCAAACTGTTGTGCAAAACGCATTCGGATGGTATTCTGCACACCTGAAGCATGGTTGTTTCTGTTGTTTATTGTTATTGAGGTTGTTGTTGGGATTGTTATTGTTGTTGAAATGGTTGTTGTAGTTGTTGTTGTTGTTGGGACGTTTGTTGTAGTTATTGTTAGGATTGCGGTTATTGTTGCGATTGTTGTTGCGGTTGTGGTTGTAATTGTTATTGTTGTTGTACTGGTGACTCTTGTCACCGTTTTCCTCCCACTTCCTCTTGAGTTATTTCGTGTTGGCTTCTTCGACTGCCTGTTCTTTAATTCTCCCCTCAATCTAATTTATGAGTTTATGAGCCATTCGACTTGCCTTCAGTATGGAAGCGGGCTCGTGTGAACTCACATCTTCTTGAATCCTTACTGGTAACCCTTTTACAAACGCGTCGATCTTCTCTTCTTCATCTTCGAACGCTCCCGGACACAATAGGCACAACTCTGTGAATCGTCGTTCATATGTGGTAATGTTGAATCCTTGTGTTCGTAACTCTCTAAGTTTTACCTTGAGCTTATTGACTTCGTTTCTAGGACGGTACTGCTCTTGCTTGAATGCCGACCACGGTAGTACGTAAGCAGCATTTTGTCCTACCTGTTCAAGATAGGTGTTCCACCACGTTAACGCAGTACCTGTGAAGGTATGCGTAGCGTACTTAACTTTGTCCTCTTCAGTACACTTACTTATGGCAAACACAGATTCGACCTTCTCGGTCCACCGTTTCAATCCAATTGGTCCTTCGGTTCCATCAAATTCCAAAGGTTTGCAGGCAGTGAATTCTTTGTAGGAGCATCCTACACGATTTCTTGTGGAATTAGTTCCACTGCTAGATCCAGAGTTATTGTTATTTTGCATCGCAGCCTGTACTGCGGCTATGTTTGCTGCAAGGAAAACACGGAAATCCTCCTCGCTCATGTTCAAATTCTGATGAGTTGTCGGTACCATTTCCTTCAAAATTAGCCCAAAAGAATTAAGTTAATCATATAGAATTTTAAGAGTAGTCAATAGTATTTCGTAGCATAGTATAAACTCATTTATAAAAGCTTTTTCTTCATATTAGCGTTTTATAGTTTTAATTCAGGTAGTACCTACCCGTTAAGTTCATACTTAGTAGCTAATATACAATTCAACTACTACAATTCTATATGAAAAAACTGATTATAATAAAATTTCGCGTTCAAATTTTTATACAATATTTTACAAACTTACAATACCACTATTATAAATATAGGATGAAATATAGCACAAAATAACTTTGCTACTCGGCAGCTTTAAAGGCAATTCTAGTTAATACGCAAATTGTTCAGCAAAAGAAATAAAGACACGTAATTCATAAGTCCAGAAACAAGTCATGCATTCTGGTTTTACTAAGACGACTTCCCATCCTTGGTCTTGTGGAAAGTAACCGTTATGACCATTGGCTAGGCAGTATGTTGTAATGTTGTCAAAAGGACGAGGGTTTCGTAATGTCCAACAGCCCCATAATAATCTAAAAACCTTGTTTCTCACCCCAACTACTGAATCCGTCACTTGTGGGAAGGTTTTATTTAAAAGTTGTAATCCGATATTCTTTTTTCTCACTTTGGTAAGAAGCGAACATCACTAACCCGTAAGTATAACATGCTTCTTTATGTTGCATGTTAGAAGCTCTTTCTAACTCATGAAATCCTATGTTGGGATATGTTGAGTCAAAATAGGTTCTTAACCCGTAACGTAAAATTACATTTGGGTTCCCTGCATTTAACGCTTTAAAGAAAACACGGCATAACTTACGGTCTCCCTAATGTGATATACCCCACCTATCAAAGGAAAGCCTTTTATAAACTAAGGCATTTCTGGAAAGTCTTTCAAATGTTTGACAAGTTAATTTCGCTATAACTAAATGTGCTGATGAATTCTGGCCGACTCTAGACAATATTTCCTCAATCATATCCTCTGGTAGGTCTTCTAAAATATTCGGTTGTCTACCCTTAACGTCCATTTTGTTTTTATACTGTAAAATAGACAAGGATTAGATTCGAAAAAGATAATTAACAAACAATACAAGCAATTTTTGCATAGAACATAAAAGTACAAGCACACTACAATACATATAATACACAACATGATTACAACCCTCTAATCCGAATCACTGGTTTCATCTTCTTTGGACTTGGTTCGTTTTCCTAATTTTCTAGGGATATATGGTGTTCCTCTAATACGATCCGTCATTTTCCACAATGGTTTAGAAAAACCTAGTGGTTTAGAGGTTCCCGGGTTATTGTTACATATTAGGAAATACGGACGTTGCCGATACATATAAAGTTCATCGGGGTTGGAATCAGGTTTCTCTATTTTTATACCTTTTCCCTTATTATTTTCTTTTGCTTTATTAAATTGGGTCGACGTAATTTCTATAACATCATCGGAAACCTAATCGGGATCCGATTCATCGGAAAATTGGTAATCTTCCCAATATTTTGCTTCCTTGGCGGAAACACCATTGACCATTTTTGACTTTGGTTCGTTGGTTGATAATTTTCTTTTATTTAATCGATTTACTGTCGGTATCAATATTTCTTCCTCCGGAACCTCTTCTTCTTCAGGTTCTTCCTCTTCCGGTTCCTCCTCTTCCGGTTCCTCTTCTTCCGGTTCCTCCTCTTCTGGTTCCTCCTCTTCAGGTTCCTCTTTGGGAATTTGTGAATCTTCCCAAAGTATATTCGACTCTTCATTATTATTAGGTGAGTCGATGAGATTTGTACTATAGGTAGACATCTATCACACAATATCAAACACGTTAAGAGATTAATATATCACATAATATTTACATGTTAATAATATATAGTTTCCAACAAAAAATGTTAAGCAATAGTTTTTGAAGAAAAACACGGTCGAAGTTCAGACTCACTAATGCATCCTAACAAACTCGGTAAGACACACTAATGCAAAAATTCTGGTTCTCTAAGACCAACGATCTGATACCAACTGAACTGTCCCGTTCATATTGATTATAAACGTTCCATATTAATTGATTTCGTTTCGAGGTTTTGACCTCTATATGAGACATTTTTCAAAGACTGCATTCGTTTTTAAAACAAACCATAACCTTTATTTTATCGACAAGGTTAAAAAGTCACCACCTAGATTATCCAGAAATTATAATCTAAAATATCACACTTACACACTACCAATACATATTGGTTTACAATATTAATATGTTACAACAAAGTAAATCTCAAATGCAGTTTTAAACAATATTATACAAGCATGCTGACACCAAATCTTGTCCATATTTTAGCATGCAACAGCAGAAACTCTTAATAATCACCTGAGAATAAACATGCTTTAAACGTCAACAAAAATGTTGGTGAGTTACAGATTTAACCTATATATTTATCAAATCGTAATAATAGACCACAAGATTTCATATTTCAATATACATCCCATACATAGAGATAAAAATCATTCATATGGTGAATACCTGGTAACCGACCTTAACAAGATGCATATAGAATATCCCCTATCATTCCGGGACTCCCTTCGGACATGATGAATTCGAAGTACTAAAGCATCTGGTACTTTGGATGGGGCTCGTTGGGCCCAATAGATCTATCTTTAGGATTCGTGTCAATTAGGGTGTCTGTTTCCTAATTCTTAGATTACCAGACTAAAAAGGGGCATATTCGGTTTAATAATCCAGCCATAGAATGTAGTTTCATTTACTTGTGTCTATTTTGTAAAACATTTATAAAACTGCATGTATTCTCATCCCAAACTATTAGATTTTAAGGTGGGACTATAACTCATTTTCACAGATTTTTACTTCGTCGGGAAGTAAGGCTTGGCCACTGGTCGATTCAAGAACCTATAACAAATATGTACATATATATCAAAGTATGTTCAAAATATATTTACAACATTTTTAATACGTTTTAATGTTTTAAGTTTATTAAGTCAGCTGTCCTCGTTAGTAACCTACCACTAGTTATCCACAGTTAGATGTTGTGAGAACCCGTCCTTATCCACCTGGACGAAGTCATCAACATCTGGTCCCATTGCGATGATCGACTCCAAGTAATGTCCTTAAAATGAGCAAATGCACAGCGGAAGACTTAATTCGTACCTGAGAATAAACATGCTAAAAGTGTCAACCAAAAGGTTGGTGAGTTCATAGGTTTATCATAACAATCATTTCAATATTTTAATAGACCACAATATTTCATATTCATAAACATAATACACTCGCAAGTGTATGTAAAGCATTCTAAGTGGTTGAGCACTTGGTAACCATACTTAACATTTAATCAACGTCGCATATTCCCTTTATTATGAAATCTCCCTACATTGTACCAAGTGTAGTAACGAAACGAAGTACTGTGCAACCGTTGAATACTGGTCGTCCAGTCCGATTGGGGTTGTCAGGCCCGATAGATCTATCAACAGGATTCGCGTTTACAATACCCACGTAAATAGTTTACCAAGCTACAGGGAAATATGCCAGTGGTACAACTCAACGTAGAATATATTTTTAAGTACTTGTGTCTATTTCGTAAACATTTATAAAAGCAGCGCATGTATTCTCAGCCCAAAAATATATATTGCAAAAGTAATTAAAAAGGGAGAAAATGAAACTCACCATACTGTATTTTATAGTAAAAATACATATGACGTCATTTAACAAGTGTATGGTTGACCTCGGATTCACGAACCTATATCATTTATATATATATATATATATATATATATATATATATATATATATATATATATATATATATATATATATATATATATATATATATTAACACATATAATTGAAGTCGAATAAATTTATGTATTATTAATAGTGAAATAATTTCTTATTAAAGTAGTTTAATAATTTATTATAATATTTATTATTTATGAAAATAGTAACTTACATTAGGGTTTCTAAAGTATATAGTTATATATTAATTGATATACTTATATTTAACTTAATTAGTATCATTTTGATAATAAAAATATAGTGATACAAAATATTAATGTTATTGTAAAAAAAATCTATTTGTAATAATACTAATATGAATGAAAAAATATAATGATAGTACTAATAATAATGATAATGATAATAATAATAATAATAATAATAATAATAATAATAATAATAATAATAATAATAATAATAATAATAATAATAATAATAATAATAATAATAATAATAATAATAATAATAATAATAATAATAATAATAATAATAATAATAATAATAATAATAATAATAATAATAATAATAATAATAATAATAGAAATCAAATACTACCTTAAAAGGAAATGCTTCAAAAAAATAAATAAACTGCTTGCGCCAAGGCTCAAACCTGCGACCTCACGTTTAACAACTACACCCTCAACCACTGAACCGTTCGTTTGTATTTGTAGTAACTCGTGTGTTTAATTAATTATGTACCATTTCATGTAACATCTTCATCATAAATCACTCATCATCATCCATCCTTCTTATCATACATTATTATTGTCATTTAACCTAATCCTAATCCAATATCATTATACTCGAATCATTATCATAATCATACAACGGATCCTTATCATTTTCCTACTCATCATCACCGTATTGTATCAATTATAATCGTAACATAATCATCGCCATATCTTGTTAAGTAACATTATGATAAACATCATCATTATCACGTTACCGTACCATCATAATCTTCATCATTTGCAACAGCGTCGTATAGTAACAGCAGAAACCACTTACTCGATGGTTTCCAATTGGGTTTCGGTTTAGGAGTGTACATTAACAGTAAAACCTACAAGCCACATTTATATGGCCCAACTACAAGTCAGGCCCAAGGCTAATTTAATTAAGCCCAACCAAAATTGGTGGCCTGCGGCCCATCTATACTAGCTGTGTGGATTTAGGATTCGAAAAAAAAAATCAGGAACGATGAAATTTGTAGCAGCCTTGCAACTACTCCCACCATCTTATTTTCTTTATGTAATAAAAACAAATAATAGGTAACTTAATCCCATTTGGTCGGCCAATATGTGGTAACTAGTCCCACTTTCCTAACAACTTGATATATATCAATTCAATACATCAATTTGTCCAAACTTTAAATTTGTGAACATGCCCCTCACTTTCATTTCGTTTACTGATTCACAGAAGAAAATATAGTTAACAGTAGGAGGTACGGTGGTTTGTTTGTGACTATTTGCAATTATGAAGAAGATACATCAAGTGATTTGTGGTGACGGTTGTGGGTTTTGAGGTTCACGAGGAATAGATGAAGAGAGAGAGAGAAATATAGAGATGGTGGTTAGTGGTGATGTTTTACGGTAGTCTTGAGGTTGAAGAACAACATGAAATAATGGTGGTGGTGTTGTGTTATGCTCACACAGAAGAAAATGAAAGAAAGGAAATATAGATGATAATGGGGTGGTTTCTCGATTGTACAAGGTGGTGATATGGGTGGTTTTCGATAGTGTGGTTGATCAAGGGTGATAGCTCGAGGAGTGGAGGTGGTGATTGGAGATTATGGTGATGACAATATAATGAAGGTGGTTGCGAGGGTTTTGGAGAGGGTGACGATGGTGGGTTGAGAGTGGTGTAGGGTGATTGAGTGAGGTGGGTTATGGTGTTCGGTTATTAACCAGAAAGTAGAAGCAAATAATAATGATGAGATGATTGGTCTTGGTGGTGGTGTGACAACCGAATATGATAGTAGTTTGCGATGGTATCTCGAGTTGGTTTTGAGTTTAAATGATACAAGAATCTTGATGCAGTAAATTATAGGTGTGTTGTTCCATGGCATTGGTGTGATTGTCGATGGTTTATGGTGAGATACGAGATGGCCTCATATATATCCATTAGTGTTATGTATATGTATATGTATATACATATATAGATAGTGGATAGTTGGTAATGGAAATATCCAACAAACAAAAACAGTGGCGTTTTATTAATTCACAAATCATTATCATGCGTATGTATAACTATATTATAAATATCTAGTGGATGGAATGGTGAGCTATCAAGCACAATACATTGAATCAATCTAACACAGTAATGTATATATTTTCAAAGTGATAAGATTGCAGTTGGTAATTAAAAGTGAGAATATAATATATAATAATAATTATAATTTAATTTAAATTATAAAACGTGCACAATTAGTGAAAGGAATCATCAAAGCAGCCTTCAAAATTGGTTCTATCTACCGACACTTTATCACAAGTGGGTATGTCGTGTCCATTGCTAAACAGTTAACGTATAAATGAGTTCTTAAAAATCTCAAATTTTTAAATTAAATATATTTAATTATTTCACTCATTAACTGTTTGAAACCTGATAAAAAAGGTTTGATAATTGTTTATTTTCTGTTCCAATTTATATGTACGGAGTACTAATATTTAAACTTAAAAATGTAATAATATTTTTATCAAATCTAAAATCTTTGTAATCAATTTACAGTCTAACTTTTATCTTAATCATTCATGAACATGTATTATATCTATATTAAAACTAACGAAATGTCAACCGAGTGTCACTGACGTTTACAAATTAGGCTCGAAATCCTTTATTTTCCATATAATATATGTATATATAAATACATTTTAATATCAGGTTTTATTATATAACTAAATATATATATTTTCAGATAAATATATTTACAATTTACATTCATGTATATATATACATATACATATATACATATATATATATATATATATATATATATATATATACAAATAATTGTTCGTGAATCGTCGAGAACAGTCGAAGGTCAATTGAATATATAAAACAGTTTAAAATTTTTGAGACTCAACCTAACAGACTTTGCTTATCGTGTTAAAGATATTAAATCGTATCGAGAGTTTGGTTCAAAATTAGTCGAAATTTTTCGGGTCGTGACAGTACCTACCCGTTAAAGAAATTTCATCCCGAAATTTGATCGAGGTCGTCATGGCTAACAATAGAAATGTTTTCATGACGAATATGAGTTGATAATTAGAGTTTTATCATTATTGATTGATATATATAAAACGATTCGATCATGTGAAGTGTACGAGTGAAGTTATCACAAAAGAGTGAAAAGTTTCGTCTTAACTTTTGACGTAGTCATGGTGGATTTCGGTATTCAAGGGATTTAAGGAAATCTTCCAATTATTAGCAACTGTTGGAATTACGAAAAAACAGAAATATCTTGGAAATATTTTCTGGATATGTTTAGAGGTTAAATAGAATGAAAGAGTTGTGTAACATGGCACATGATGATGGTACTGAGAATCACCACGTTTCATTAGAAACTCAGCATGACTTACTGTAATATAATCACATTGGCCTGACGTCATTATATTATACTAACTCATGCTTCAATTCCCAACACTTCTCTAGGAAATCATTCATAATTTATATATAGATTTTATATACGTTTTCAATATAATAGAATACAGAAAACACGAAGAGGTAGATAATTTCGGACAAGAATATTTGTGAAAATATCCTCAGAAATATCGAAGATATTTATGATGATATTTTGGAATTTCTAAGTTCAAAAGTTGATAAGGAAAAAATTTTCCGCAAGATTTTAACGTGGGTACGGAGCAAGATATTCTCTAAAGATTTCATCGGATCCAGATTTATCTGGGTTCTTTGAATATAGGGTTTGGTCCTTGTATTTGTCCTTAGTTTCCTTCATGGTTTGCTCAATCCGTTTTTTAGTACCAAATTTTCTATCGAGTGCTCCCAACGCTCCATTCTTTTTCATCAAACTCTTGGCCATTAGGCCATCTACAATTTTACTGTTTCCTCTGCATTTAAATGCAGCCATATCTGAATTCATTGGTTAGCAATCCGAGGTGTTTTCAAGAGAATTGTGTTTTTAGATGATTAAACGCTGATGGTAATATGGTGGAATATAAAAGGTTCTCCGGTAACGATGAGGAAAGCCAATCGTATATATCAAAGTTATAATAAGACTTATTCGAATGAAAGGTCGAAGTTGCTCTGCTGGAGCTGTGACAAAATTGGCTAATTTGTAAGGGATTACCCAAATTATTTTGGGTAATAATAACACTAAAAGAATTAGCACAGCTACGTGTTAAACGATTACTCAGTTTCCGAGAGTTTTTCAGGTGCATAACTATATGCATCAATCTTTTCTTTCATAGATGAAGTACGATTGGCTCATCCTCTCGATTGAGGTGTCTTCAAGAATCATGAAAGATTTGAACATGGATTGGAATCGTCAAGATTCAAATGAGGTTTAAGAAGAAATCAAGTGGCAAACTTGAAGAATTGTTTAGTTTCATATGTTATAATCAATATTTTAAATTCATTTTTAATTGTCCAATGTTGATAGTCCAATAATCGGTTTATATATATATATATAATTTTAGAATTATCCCACGACGTATTGTATACGTATTGTCTTTGCATCAACCCAGAGACATATTGTAGACGTATTGTCTTAGAATTAACTAAGACGTATTGTGTACATGTGTCCCGATTTATCCGACGATATGTAAAGTGCGTAAAATAAAAAACAGAAATTAAATAACGATAAATAAAATTACGATAAATAAATTGTGAATAATAAATGTAATCAGTTAGCTAGGAACAGTTAGCGTGGATTCTTAACAAAATTTCAATTAGTTAATTCGTTTGTTTCTAACAAATTTTATTTTGTCTAATGTTTTCTTCATTATACCACTTGTTGGATTCTGATAAGTCAAAATCCAAATATAAAATTGAATGAAAATGGTTATTCTGCGGTGAACAGATTCGTATATCGGTGAATGTAAATAGGATAGTAAATGACTGTTGAATCAAATTCGAAGAATGTACAATGTAACTTATTAATGTGAAATCTAAATATTCCTCGGGTATTACCTACCCGTTAAAATATTTTCATCATTAACAGTTTGTACAAAAGAATTTTTAATTACAATCTTTATGAAAATATACATATATATTTTCTTCAGATGTAATCATGGATTTAATGAGTCAATAAGATATTAAACTCATTTGATTTATCGTTAGTACTAGATTACATAATCTCTAAAACTTTAAAAATTACATAATTGCCATGTCGAGCGAAGATAATCGATGTAGAACGATATGTAGAACGAAGATAAAGTAGATAGAACGATACGTAGAACGATGATTATGCTCGAGGTACAGAATGAGATGTTGAGGCATGTGATGTTGAAACTTGGGTTGTTGATGGTACTTGTGTTGATGTTGGTGGTGCTGTTGGTGCCGGTGATGTTGCTGAAGCTAGTAGGTTTTGCACCATATTTTCCAAAGCTATAACTCGAGCGCGAAATTCGTTAACTTCTTCTATTATTCCGGGATGATTGTCGATAGGAACGGGCGAGTGAATAAGGTTTTGAATTTGAGATAGTATATAATCATAGCAAGATATTCGGAAAATGAGGGTGAAAATGGTGTTTCCAATAGGTTCACCGGTAAGTGTTTCAGATTCTTCACCAAGATTGCAGGTTGGTGGGTGGAAAGGATCGCCTTCTTCTTGTCTCGATTGATTAAGTCGACTACGAACCCATCAGATGAATTGGGGATGGCTGATTGATTGATTCATTCTAGTGACGTTGCTTCTGGGGCTGGAGTGGGACTCCATATCGGAATCCGAGGGACTTGAACTAGTTATGAGTTCCATTGCGTATGATTGAATAAAGGATTTTTCGATATGAAATGATTTTCGGATATCGAATGATATTCTAATTACATAGAATACCTATACATAGTACAGGAGATCCCGTAGATTACGGAGGGAATTAAGGAAACATGTCAGACAAGACTTAATGCGATGGGATGTGAATTTGTCTGTACACCGTCTATGCAATAATTGCAATAAGACGCGTTGAGACTGAAAATGATAAGTAGATATTTTTCGACAAATGGTGGTAAGCAAACACTTTTAACATGCAGACCAGGTTCAAGTCTAGACTCATAAATATAACCTCACAACTACTAGGTCGAAGTCCAGACTCATTAATGCATCCTAACAACTACTAGTTAGACACACTAATGCAAGACCTGGTTCGCTACGACCACCGCTCTGATACCACCTATGAGAACCCATCCTTATCCACCTGGACGAAGTCATTAACATCTGGTCTCATTGCGATGATCGACTCCAAGTAATGTCCTTAAAATGAGCAAATGCACAGCGGAAGACTTAATTCGTACCTGAGAATAAACATGCTAAAAGTGTCAACCAAAAGGTTGGTGAGTTCATAGGTTTATCATAACAATCATTTCAATATTTTAATAGACCACAAGATTTCATATTCATAAACATAATACACTCGCAAGTGTATGTAAAGCATTCTAAGTGGTTGAGCACTTGGTAACCATACTTAACATTTAATCAACGTCGCATATTCCCTTTATTATGAAATCTCCCTACACTGTACCAAGTGTAGTAACGAAATGAAGTACTGTGCAACCGTTGAATACTGGTCATCCAGTCCGGTTGGGGTTGTCAGGCCCGATAGATCTATCAACAGGATTCGCGTTTACAATACCCACGTAAATAGTAGTTACCAAGCTACAGGGAAATATGCCAGTGGTACAACTCAATGTGGAATATATTTTTAAGTACTTGTGTCTATTTCGTAAACATTTATAAAAGCAGCGCATGTATTCTCAGCCCAAAAATATATATTACAAAAGTAATTAAAAAGGGAGCAAATGAAACTCACCATACTGTATTTTATAGTAAAAATACATATGACGTCATTTAACAAGTGTATGGTTGACCTTGGATTCAAGAACCTATATCATTTATATATATATATATTAACACATATAATTGAAGTCGAATAAATTTATGTATTATTAATAGTGAAATAATTTCTTATTAAAGTAGTTTAATAATTTTTTATAATATTTATTATTTATGAAAATAGTAACTTACATTAGGGTTTCTAAAATATATAGTTATATATTAATTGATATACTTATATTTAACTTAATTAGTATCATTTTGATAATAAAAATATAGTGATACAAAATATTAATGTTATTGTAAAAAAATTCTATTTGTAATAATACTAATATGAATGAAAAAATATAATGATAGTAATAATAATAATAATAATAATAATAATAATAATAATAATAATAATGATAATGATAATAATAATAATAATAATAATAATAATAATAATAATAATAATAATAATAATAATAACAATAATAATAATAATAATAATAATAATAATAATAATAATAGTAATAATAATAATAATAATAATAATAATAATAATAATAATAATAGAAATAAAATACTACCTTAAAAGGAAATGCTTCAAAAAAATAAATAAACTGCTTGCGCCAAGGCTCGAACCTGCGACCTCACGTTTAACAACTACACCCTCAACCACTGAACCGTTCGTTTGTATTTGTAGTAACTCGTGTATTTAATTAATTATGTACCATTTCATGTAACATCTTCATCATAAATCACTCATCATCATCCATCCTTCTTATCATACATTATTATCGTCATTTAACCTAATCCTAATCCAATATCATTTTACTCAAATCATTATCATAATCATACAACGGATCCTTATCATTTTCCTACTCATCATCACCGTATTGTATCAATTATAATCGTAACATAATCATCGCCATATCTTGTTAAGTAATATTATGATAAACATCATCATTATCACGTTACCGTACCATCATAATCTTCATCATTTGCAACAACGTCGTATAGTAACAGCAGAAACCACTTACTCGATGGTTTCCAATTGGGTTTCGGTTTAGGAGTGTACATTAACAGTAAAACCTACAAGCCACATTTATATGGGGCAACTACAAGTCAGGCCCAAGGCTAATTTAATTAAGCCCAACCGAAATTGGTGGCCTGCGGCCCATCAATACTAGCTGTGTGGATTTAGGATTCGGAAAAAAAAAATATCAGGAACGATGAAATTTGTAGCAGCCTTGCAACTACTCCCACCATCTTATTTTCTTTATGTAATAAAAACAAGTAATAGGTAACTTAATCCCATTTGGTCGGCCAATATGTGGTAACTAGTCCCACTTTCCTAACAACTTGATATATATCAATTCAATACATCAATTTATCCAAACTTTAAATTTGTGAACATGCCCCTCACTTTCATTTCGTTGAACTGATTCACAGAATAAAATATACTTAACGGTAGGAGGTACAGTGGTTTGTTTGTGACTGTTTTCGATTATGAAGAAGATACAGCAAGTGATTTATGGTGACGGTTGTGGGTTTTGAGGTTCACAAGGAATAGATAAAGAGAGAGAGAGAAATATGGAGATGGTGGTTAGTGGTGATGTTTTACGGTGGTCTTGAGGTTGAAGAACAACATGAAATAATGGTGGTGGTGTTGTGTTATGCTCACACAGAAAAACGAAAGGAAGAAGAAAATGAAAGAAAGGAAATAGAGATGATAATGGGGTGGTTTCTCGATTGTACAAGGTGGTGATATTGGTAGTTTTCGATAGTGTGGTTGATCAAGGGTGATAGCTCGAGGAGTGGAGGTGGTGATTGGAGATTATGGTGATGACAATATAATGAAGGTGGTTGCGAGGGTTTTGGAGAGGGTGACTATGGTGGGTTGAGAGTGGTGTAGGGTGATTGAGTGAGGTGGGTTATGGTGTTCGGTTATTAACCAGAAAGTAGAAGCAAACAATAATGATGAGATGATTGGTCTTGGTGGTGGTGTGACAACCGAATATGGTAGTAGTTTGCGATGGTATCTCGAGTTGGTTTTGAGTTTAAATGATACAAGAAACTTGATGCAGTAAATTATAGGTGTGTTGTTCCATGGCATTGGTGTGATTGTCGATGGTTTATGGTGAGATAGGAGATGGCCTCATATATATCCATTAGTGTTATGTATATGTATATACATATATAGATAGTGGATAGTTGGTAATGGAAATATCCAACAAACAAAAATAGTGGCGTTTTATTAATTCACAAATCATTATCATGCGTATGTATAACTATATTATAAATATCTAGTGGATGGAATGGTGACCTATCAAGCACAATACATTGAATCAATCTAACACAGTAATGTATATATTTTCAAAGTGATAAGATTGTAGTTGGTAATTAAAAGTGAGAATATAATATATAATAATAATTATAATTTAATTTAAATTATAAAACGTGCACAATTAGTGAAAGGAATCCTCAAAGCAGCCTTTAAATTGGTTATATCTACCGACACTTTATCAGAAGTGGGTATGTCATGTCCATTTCTAAACAGTTAACGTATAAATGTGTTCTTAAAAATCTCAAATTTTTAAATTAAATATATTTAATTATTTCACTCATTAACTGTTTGAAACCTGATCAAAAAGGTTTGATAATTGTTTATTTTCTGTTCCAATTTATATGTACGGAGTACTAATATTTAAACTTAAAAATGTAAAAATATTTTTATCAAATCTAAAATCTTTGTAATCAATTTATAGTCTAACTTTTATCTTAATTATTCATGAACATGTATTATATCTATATTAAAACTAACGAAACGTCAACCGAGTGTCACTGACGTTTACAAATTAGGCTCGAAATCCTTTATTTTCCATATACTATATGTATATATAAATACATTTTAATGTCAGGTTTTATTATATAACTAAATATATATATATTTTCAGATAAATATATTTACAATTTACATTCATGTATATATATATATATATATATATATATATATATATATATATATATATATATATATATATATATATATATATATATATATTTACAAATAATTGTTCGTGAATCGTCGAGAACAGTCGAAGGTCAATTGAATATATAAAACAGTTTAAAATTTTTGAGAATCAACCTAACAGACTTTGCTTATCATATTAAAGATATTAAATCGTATCGAGAGTTTGGTTCAAAATTAGTCGAAATTTTCCGGGTCGTGACAGATGTACAGAAAAATAAAGCAATATATATTATCTCGAATCAATCCACGACCTAGTGTATACAAGCCTCAGGCTAAATCACAACTCAAATTATATATAATATTTTGGAATCAACCTCAACCCTGTATAGCTAACTCCAACATTACTGCATATAGAGTGTCTATGGTTGTTCCGAAATATATATATAGATGGGTCGATATGATATGTCAAAACATTGTATTCGTGTCTATGGTATTCCAAGATTACATAATATATTAGAATACATGTATAATACAATATGAGTTAGCTAGGATATAATTAATATAGATTTGTTACCAATTTTCACGTAGCTACAACAAGAAAAATTATCCAATCTTGTTTTACCCATAACTTCTTCGTTTTAAATCTGTTTTGAGTGATTCAAGTTGCTATGGTTTCATATTGAACTTAAGTTTATGAATCTAAACAGAAAAATTATAAGTTTATAGTCAGAAATACAGATTACAAGTCATTTTTGTAAAGGTAGTCATTTCAGTCGAAAGAACGACGTCTAGATGACCATTTTGGAAAACATACTTCCACTTTGAGTTTAACCCTGATTTTTGGATATAGTTTCATGTTCATAAGAAAAATCATTTTTTCAGAAGAACAACTTTTAAATCAAAGTTTATCATAGTTTTTAATTAACTAACCCAAAACAGCCCGCGGTGTTACTACGACGGTGTATATCCGGTTTTACGGTGTTTTTCGTGTTTTCAGGTTTTAAATCATTAAGTTAGCATATCATATAGATATAGAACATGTGTTTAGTTGATTTTAAATTTCAAGTTAAAAGGATTAAGTTTGTTTGCGAACAAGTTTAGAATTAACTAAACTATGTTCTAGTGATTACATGTTCAAATCTTCGAATAAGATAGTTATACATATATGAATCGAATGATGTTATGAACATCATTACTACCTCAATTTTAGTAGGTAAACCTACTGAAAATGATGAAAAAATAACTTGAGCTTCAAAGGATCTTTGATGGCTTGGAAGTTCTTGAAATAGAATCATGACACAAAAACAAGTTCAAGTAAGATTATTACTCAAATTAAGATAGTTATAGTTATAGAAATTGAATCAAAGCTTGAATATGAATTTTACCTTGATTTAGAAAGATAACCTACTGTAAATAACAAAGGTTTCTTGATCTTAGATGATTGCTTGGAATGGATTAGGAAACTTGGAAGTAAACTTGTAAACTTGGAAGTGTTCTTGATGTGTTCTTGAGTAATTGTTTTTATGATGATTATAGGTAATAACCAAAGCTTGTATTTGATGATTTTTTCTTGAAAAATAGTAACTTAGATGTTCATGGAAGAGTGTGTGTGTTTTGAGAGAGAATTGGGAAGAAAATTGGAAGTAAAATGGAGTATGTAGTGAGTGGTGAAGGTGAGTGGGGTTAAAAGGAGTTCTTGTTTTTGTTTCCTTGCTCATAAGTCATGCTAGTTGTCTAATGGTTGGTTCCACATGTTTGTTGACTATCTAGGGCTGCTAAGAGCTGAATTATTATGTGTATATACCATTAGTATATACGTCTAGGAGCTGGGTATTGTATGAGTACGAATACGGTTACATACGAGTAGAATTGTTGATGAAATTGAACGAGAATGTAATTGTAAGCATTTTTGTTAAATAGAAGTACTTTGATATGTGTCTTGAAGTCTTCTAAAAGTGTATTATTACAACATAATACACTACATGTATATACATTTAACTGAGTCATTAAGTCATCGTTAGTTGTTACATGTAAGTGTTGTTTTGCAACCTTTAAGTTAACGATCTTGTTAAATGTTGTTAACACTACATGTAAGTGTTGTTTTGAACTTGTTTTGTGTCATGATTCTATTCAAGAACTTCCAAGCCATCAAAGATCCTTTGAAGCTCAAGTTATCTTTTCATCATTTCCAGTAGGTTTACCTACTATACTTGAGGTAGTAATGGTGTTCATAACCTTGTTCAATTCATACATATATAACCATCTTATTCGAAGATTTAAACTTGTAATCACTAGAATATAGTTTAGTTAATTATAAACTTGTTCGCAAACAAAGTTAATCCTTCTGACTTAACTTTTAAAATAAACTAAACACATGTTCTATATCTATATGATATGCTAACTTAATGATTTAAAACCTGGAAACACGAAGAATACCGTAAAACCGGACATACGCCGTCGTAGTAAAACCGGGGGCTGTTGTGGGTTGGATAATTAAAAACTATGATAATCTTTGATTTGAAAGTTGTCCTTCTGGTAAAATAATATTTCATATGAACATGAAACTATATCCAAAAATCTTGGTTAAGCTCAAAGTATAAGTATGTTTTTCTAAATGGTCATCCAGACGTCGTTCTTTCGACTGAAATGACTACCTCTTACAAAAACGACTTGTAACCTGTATTTTCGACTATAAACCATCACTTTTTCTATTTATTTTCATAAAATTAAGTTTGATACGAAACCATAGCACGTTGATTCACTCAAAACGGATTTAAAACGAAGAAGTTATGGGTAAAACAAAATTGGTTAAAAATGGTTAATTTGACTATGGGATGAATTGACAAAAATCTATACTAACCATATCCTAACTAACTTATATTGTATTATACATGTATTCTAATGTAATATTGATATACCATAGACACGTATACTATGTTTTGACATATCATATCGACGTCATCTATATATATTATTTGGAACAACCATACACACTCTATATGCGGTAATGTTCGAGTTAGCTATACAGGGTTGAGGTTGATTCCAAAATAATATATATACTTTGAGTTGTGATCAAGTCTGAGACTTGTATACACTGGGTCGTGGATTGATTCGAGATAATATATATATTGATTTATTTCTTTACTACTAACTGTGGACAACTAATTGTGGACTACAAACGTTGGACTGTTAACTTAATAAACTTAAATCATTAAAACATAATAAAACATATTGTGAATATATTTCGATCATACTTTGATATATATGTATATATTTGTTATAGGTTCGTGAATTGACCCGTGACCAAGTCTTATTTTCCTACTAAGTGAAAATCGATGAAAGTGAGTTATAGTCCCACTTTTAAAATCTAATATTTTTGGGATGAGAATACATGTAAATTTTTTTAAATGTTTTACAAAATAGACACAAGTACGTGAAACTACATTCTATGGTTGGATTATTAAATCGAATATGCCCCTTTTAGTCTGGTAATCTAAGAATTGGGGAACAGACATCCTAATTGACGCGAATCCTAAAGATAGATCTATCGGGCCCAACAAGCCCCATCCATGTCGCGGATGCTTTAGTACTTCAAATTTATCATGTCCGAAGTTGTCCCAGAATGATAGGGATATTCTATATGCATCTGGTTAAGGTCGGTTACCTGTTGTTCACCATATGAATGATTTTTATCTCTATGCAGTTTGCGAAATGCCTGATATGAGATGGATGTTTATGAAAAATGAAATCTTATGGTGTAGTGACCCGAACTTTTCCATGTTTATATATATTAATTGAGATTGATATTTACATGATTAAATGTTTCCAACATGTTAAGCAATCAAACTTGTTAAGACTTGATTAATTGAAATATGTTTCATATAGACAATTGACCACCCAAGTTGACCGGCGATTCACGAACGTTAAAACTTGTAAAAACGACATGACGATATATATATATATGGATATACATATGGTTAACATGAGATTATGATAAGTAAGTATCTCCATAAGTATATTAACAATGAGTTATATACATATAAACAAGACTACTAACTTAAGGATTTGGAAACGAGACATATATGTAACGATTATCGTTGTAACGACATTTAAATGTATATATATCATATTAAGATATATTAATATATCATAATATAATGATAATATAATAATTTAACATCTCATTAGATATAATAAACAATGGGTTAACAACATTAATTGAGATCATTAACTTAAAGGTTTCAAAACAACACTTACATGTAACGACTAACGATGACTTAACGACTCAGTTAAAATGTATATACATGTAGTGTATTTAGATGTATTAAAATACTTTTGGAAGACTTCAAGACATATATCAAAACACTCATACTTAACGAAAATGGTTACAGTTACTTTCCCATTCTTTTCTTTCATCAAGAATTCTAGTCGTATTCTTACCCGTATTATACACATCTTCAAAACGTACTTACTATAGGTATATACCAATAGGAACTAGCATGGGATTCCACTCTTGATTATGTCATGTATGACTAATCAATTTTAACTTCTACCATGAGCTAGTCAACTAACTAGAACTCCTTTTAACCCCACTCACCACTCACCAATTACCACTCATCATTCATTCCATTTCACTTCCAATTCTCTTTCTAATTCTCTCTCAACACACACACACTATTATGAACGTATTTTTCCAGTAGTTAATCATCATCTTCATCAAAAATCACTTCAAGAATCAAGCTATAATCATCATAGGAAGAACACTTCAAGAACACTTCAAAAATCCCTTCAAGTTTACTAATTTACTTCCAAGCTTTCTAATCCATTCCAAGTAATCATCTAAGATCAAGAAACCTTTGTTATATATAGTAGGTTATCTTTCTTATTCAAGGTAATATTCATATTCAAACTTTGATTCAATTTCTATAACTATAAACTATCTTAATTCGAGTAAAAATCTTACTTGAACTTGTTTTTGTGTCATGATCCTACTTCAAGAACTTTCAAGCCATCCAAGATCCTTTGAAGCTAGATCATTTATTGTCACTTCCAGTAGGTTTACCTACTAAACTTGAGGTAGTAATGATGTTCATAACATCATTCGATTCATATATATAAAACTATCTTATTCGAAGGTTTAAACTCGTAATCACTAGAACATAGTTTAGTTAATTCTAAACTTGTTCACAAACAAAAGTTAATCCTTCTAACTTGACTTTTAAAATTAACTAAACACATGTTCTATATCTATATGATATGCTAACTTAATGACTTAAAACCTGGAAACACGAAAAACACCGTAAAACCGGATTTACGCCGTCGTAGTAACACCGCGGGCTGTTTTGGGTTAGTTAATTAAAAACTATGATAAACTTTGATTTAAAAGTTGTTATTCTGAGAAAATGATTTTTATTATGAACATGAAACTATATCCAAAAATTATGGTTAAACTCAAAGTGGAAGTATGTTTTCTAAAATGGTCATCTTGTCGTCGTTCTTTCGACTGAAATGACTATCTTTACAAAAACTACTTGTAACTTATTATTCCGACTATAAACCTATACTTTTTCTGTTTAGATTCATAAAATAGAGTTCAATATGAAACCATAGCAATTTGATTCACTCAAAACGGATTTAAAATGAAGAAGTTATGGGTAAAACAAGATTGGATAATTTTTCTCATTTTAGCTACGTGAAAATTGGTAACAAATCTATTCCAACCATAACTTAATCAACTTGTATTGTATATTATGTAATCTTGAGATACCATAGACACATATACAATGTTTTGACCTATCATGTCGACACATCTATATATATTTCGGAACAACCATATACACTCTATATGTGAATGTTGGAGTTAGCTATACAGGGTTGAGGTTGATTCCAAAATATATATAGTTTGAGTTGTGATCAATACTGAGATACGTATACACTGGGTCGTGGATTGATTCAAGATAATATTTATCGATTTATTTCTGTACATCTAACTGTGGACAACTAGTTGTAGGTTACTAACGAGGACAGCTGACTTAATAAACTTAAAACATCAAAATATATTAAAAGTGTTGTAAATATATTTTGAACATACTTTAATATATATGTATATATTGTTATAGGTTTGTGAATCAACAGTGGCCAAGTCTTACTTCTCAACGAAGTAAAAATCTGTGAAAGTGAGTTATAGTCCCACTTTTAAAATCTAATATTTTTGGGATGAGAATACAGGCAGGTTTTATAAATGATTTACAAAATAGACACAAGTACGTGAAACTACATTCTATGGTTGAATTATCGAAATCGAATATGCCCCTTTTTATTAAGTTTGGTAATCTAAGAATTAGGGAACAGACACCCTAATTAACGCGAATCCTAAAGATAGATCTATTGGGCCTAACAAACCCCATCCAAAGTACCGGATGCTTTAGTACTTCGAAATTTATATCATATCCGAAGGGTGTCCCGGAATGATGGGGATATTCTTATATATGCATCTTGTTAATGTCGGTTACCAGGTGTTCACCATATGAATGATTTGTATCTCTATGTATGGGATGTGTATTGAAATATGAAATCTTGTGGTCTATTGTTACGATTTGATATATATAGGTTAAACCTATAACTCACCAACATTTTTGTTGACGTTTAAAGCATGTTTATTCTCAGGTGAATATTAAGAGCTTTCGCTGTTGCATACTAAAATAAGGACAAGATTTGGAGTCCATGTTTGTATGATATTGTGTAAAAACTGCATTCAAGAAACTGATTTCGATGTAACATATTTGTATTGTAAACCATTATGTAATGGTCGTGTGTAAACAGGATATTTTAGATTATCATTATTTGATAATCTACGTAAAGCTTTTTAAACCTTCATTTATAAAATAAAGGTTATGGTTTGTTTTAAAAATGAATGCAGTCTTTGAAAAACGTCTCATATAGAGGTCAAAACCTCGCAACGAAATCAATTAATATGGAACGTTTTTAATCAATAAGAACGGGATATTTCAGTTGGTATCCGAGCGTTGGTCTTAGAGAACCAGAATTTTGCATTAGTGTGTCTTATCGAGTTTGTTAGGATGCATTAGTGAGTCTGGACTTCGACCGTGTTTACTTGAAAAATGATTGATTAACAAATTTTGTTGGAAACTATATATTTTTAACATGTGAATATTATGTGATATATTAATCTCTTAACGCGTTTGATATTATGTGATAGATGTCTACCTCTAGAACAAGTCCCATTGACTCACCTAATAATAATGAAGAGTCAAATGTAAATTGGAATGATTCGTGGACTGATTCACAAGTTCCCGAAGAGGAACCGGAAGAAGAGTCGGAACCAGAAGAAGAATCGGAACCGGAAGAAGAATCGGAACCGGATGAAGAAATAGAACCGGTGGGGGAAATAATAAAACGGTTAAGTAAAAGAAAATCCTCAACCAACCGACCAAGGTTAATTATGGTCAATGGTGTTTCCGCTAAGGAAGCAAAATATTGGGAGGATTATCAATTCTCCGATGAATCGGATTCTGACGAGAATTCCGATGATGTTATAGAAATTACCCCAACTGAATTTAAAAAGGCAAAAGAAAATAATAAGGAAAAGGGCATAAAAATAGAGAAATCTAATTCCAACCCCGATGAACTTTATATGTATCGTCAACCCCCGAAGTCCTTAAGTTGTAACAATGACCCGGGAACCTCTAAACCACCAGGTTTTTCTAAATCAATGTGGAAAACGACGGCTCGTATTAGGGGAACATCATATATCCCTAGAAACTTGGCTAAACGAACCAAAACTGAAGAAGAAGAAACAAGCGAGTTGGAATAAGATAGTTTTATTCGTGTGGTGTAATATATGTAATATAGTGTGCTTATGCTTTATGATATATGTAAAAATTGCTTGTATTAATAAGTATTTTTTTTATGAATCTAACTCTTGTCTATTTTACAGTATAAAAACACAAAATGGATAGACAACCCAATATTTTAAGAGACCTACCCGGAGACATGATTGATGAAATCTTGTCTAGAGTCGGTCAGAATTCTTCGGCACAACTATTTAAGGCGAGATCAGTTTGTAAGACATTCGAAGAACGTTCCAAGAATGCCTTGGTTTATAAAAGGCTTTCGTTCAAAAGATGGGGGATATCACATTGGAAAATCCATAAGTTACGATGTGTTTACTTTGACGCATATATTGCGGGGAACCCAAATGCTATTTTACGCAATGGGTTAAGAAATTATTTTGACTCAATATATCCGAATATTGGACTTTGTGATTTAGAAAAATCGGCTAACATGCAACATAAAGAAGCATGTTATGCTTACGGATTAGTAATGTTCGCTTCTCACCAAAGTGAGAACAAGAACATCGGCCTACAACTATTAAACAAAACGCTCCCACAAGTGACGGAGTTGGTAATTGGGGTAAAAAAATGAGGTTTTTAGATTGTTACGGGACTGTTGGACATTACGTAACCCTCGTCCCTTTGATGACGTTACAACACACTGTCTTATCAATGGCCATAACGGTTATCTTCCACAAGACCAAGGATGGGAAGTAGTCCTAGTAAAACCAGAATGCATGACTTGTTTCTGGACGTATGAATTACGTGTCTTTATTGCCTTTGCTGAACGACTTGTGTACTAGCTAGAATTATCTTCACAACTATCTTGTATCAAAGTTATTGTGTGCTATATTTCATGCTTTATGTAAAATAAGCGGTATTGTAAGTTTGTAAAATATTGTATAAAAGTTTGAACGCGAAATATTATTATAATCAGTTTTTCATATAGAATTGTAGTAGTTGAATTGTATATTAGCTACTAAGTATGAACTTAACGGGTAGGTACTACCCGAATTTAAACTTATAAAACGCTAATATGAAGAAAAAGCTTTTATAAATGAGTTCATATTATGCTACGAAATACTATTAACTACTCTTAATATTCTGTATGATTAACTTGTTCCATTTGACTATTTTGAAGGAAATGGCACCGACTACTCGACACACCGTGAATATGAATGAAGAGGAATTTCGTACTTTTCTAGCTTCAAACATAGCCGCAGTACAGGCTGCGCTACATACCAACAATAACCTTGGATCTAGCAGTACAGGAAATCGTGTAGGATGCACCTACAAAGAATTCACTGCCTGCAAACCTTTGGAATTTGATGGAACCGAAGGACCGATCGGATTGAAACGGTGGACCGAGAAGGTCGAATTGGTGTTTGCCATAAGTAAGTGTACTGAAGAGGACAAAGTAAAGTACGCTACGCATACCTTCACAGGTTCTGCGTTAACATGGTGGAATACCTATCTAGAGCAAGTGGGACAAGACGATGCGTACGCACTACCGTGGTCAGCATTCAAGCACTTGATGAACGAGAAGTACCGTCCCAGAACCGAGGTCAATAAGCTCAAGACAGAACTTAGAGGGTTACGAACCCAAGGATTTGATATTACCACGTACGAAAGATGATTCACAGAATTGTGCCTATTGTGTCCGGGAGCATTCGAAGATGAGGAAGAGAAGATCAACGCGTTAGTGAAAGGATTACCGGAAAGAATCCAAGAAGATATAAGTTCACACGAGCCCACCTCCATACAACAGGTATGTACAATGGCTCACAAACTAGTGAACCAGATTAAAGAAAGAATTAAAGAATAGACTGCTGAAGAGGCCAATGTGAAGCAAGTCAAAAGAAAGTGGGAGGAAAACGGTGATAAGAATCACCAATACAACAACAGCAGCAATTACAACAATAATCGCAATAATTATCCCAACAATCGCAACATCAATCGCAACTACAACAAACGGCCCAACAACAATAACAACAACAACAACAACAGCAACTACAACAATCATCCCAACAACAATAATAACCGTAACAACAACAACAATCAGAAGCAGCTATGCCAAAGGTGTGAAAAGTATCACTCGGGGTTCTGCACCAAATTTTGCAACAAGTGTAAAAGAAACGGTCATAGCGCGGCGAAGTGTGAGGTCTACGGACCAGGGGTTAATAGAACGAAAGGAACAAATGGTATCGGAACGAGTAATGGCGGAGCAAGTAGTGTCGGAGCAAGTCATGCCAATGTAGTTTGTTATAAATGTGGAAAACCGGGCCACATTATTAGAAATTGCCCGAACCAGGAGAACACGAATGGACAAGGCCGCGGAAGAGTTTTCAATATTAATGCGGCAGAGGCACAGGAAGACCCAGAGCTTGTTACGGGTACGTTTCTTATTGACAATAAATCTGCTTACGTTTTATTTGATTCGGGTGCGGATAGAAGCTATATGAGTAGAGATTTGTGTGCTAAATTAAGTTGTCCATTGACGCCTTTGGATAGTAAATTTTTACTCGAATTAGCAAATGGTAAATTAATTTCAGCAGATAATATATGTCGGAATCGAGAAATTAAACTGGTTAGCGAAACATTTAAGATTGACTTGATACCAGTAGAGTTAGGGAGTTTTGATGTGATAATCGGTATGGACTGGTTGAAAGAAGTGAAAGCAGAGATCGTTTGTTACAAAAATGCAATTCGCATTATACGAGAAAAAGGAAAACCCTTAATGGTGTACGGAGAAAAGGGCAACACAAAGCTACATCTTATTAGTAATTTGAAGGCACAAAAACTAATAAGAAAAGGTTGCTATGCTGTTCTAGCACACGTCGAGAAAGTACAAACTGAAGAAAAGAGCATCAATGATGTTCCCGTCGCAAAACCCCCACATCGATCCGTTGAATTTCAAATAAATCTTGCACCAGGAGCTGCACCAATAGCTCGTGCTCCTTACAGACTCGCACCCAGCGAGATGAAAGAACTGCAAAGCCAATTACAAGAACTTTTAGAGCATGGTTTCATTCGACCAAGCACATCACCGTGGGGAGCTCCTGTTTTGTTTGTCAAGAAGAAAGATGGTACATTCAGGTTGTGTATCGACTACCGAGAGTTGAACAAACTTACCATCAAGAACCGCTACCCACTACCGAGAATCGACGACTTATTTGATCAACTACAAGGCTCGTCTGTTTATTCAAAGATTGACTTACGTTCCGGGTATCATCAAATGCGGGTGAAAGAAGATGATATTCCAAAGACTGCTTTCAGAACACGTTACGGTCATTACGAGTTTATGGTCATGCCATTTGGTTTAACTAATGCACCAGCTGTGTTCATGGACCTTATGAACTGAGTATGTGGACCATACCTTGACAAGTTTGTCATTGTTTTCATTGATGACATACTTATTTACTCAAAGAATGACCAAGAACACGGTGAACATTTGAGAAAGGTGTTAGAAGTATTAAGGAAGGAAGAATTGTACGCTAAATTTTCAAAGTGTGCATTTTGGTTGGAAGAAGTTCAATTCCTCGGTCACATAGTGAACAAAAATAGGTATAAAGGTGGATCCGGCAAAGATAGAAACTGTTGAAAAGTGGGAAACCCCGAAAACTCCAAAACACATACGCCAGTTTTTAGGACTAGCTGGTTACTACAGAAGGTTCATCCAAGACTTTTCTAGAATAGCAAAACCCTTGACTGCATTAACGCATAAAGGGAAGAAATTTGAATGGAAGGATGAACAAGAGAAAGCGTTTCAGTTATTGAAGAAAAAGCTAACTACGGCACCTATATTGTCATTGCCTGAAGGGAATGATGATTTTGTGATTTATTGTGACGCATCAAAGCAAGGTCTCGGTTGTGTATTAATGCAACGAACGAAGGTGATTGCTTATGCGTCTAGACAATTGAAGATTCACGAGCAAAATTATACGACGCATGATTTGGAATTAGGCGCGGTTGTTTTTGCATTAAAGACTTGGAGGCACTACTTATATGGAGTCAAAAGTATTATATATACCGACCACAAAAGTCTTCAACACATATTTAATCAGAAACAACTGAATATGAGGCAGCGTAGGTGGATTGAATTGTTGAATGATTACGACTTTGAGATTCGTTACCACCCGGGGAAGGCAAATGTGGTAGCCGATGCCTTGAGCAGGAAGGACAGAGAACCCATTCGAGTAAAATCTATGAATATAATGATTCATAATAACCTTACTACTCAAATAAAGGAGGCGCAACAAGGAGTTTTAAAAGAAGAAATTTAAAGGATGAAATACCCAAAGGATCGGAGCAGCATCTTAATATTCGGGAAGACGGAATCCGGTATAGGGCTGAAAGGATTTGGGTACCAAAATTTGGAGATATGAGAGAAATGGTACTTAGAGAAGCTCATTAAACCAGATACTCAATACATCCTGGAACGGGGAAGATGTAAAAGGATCTCAAGAAATATTTTTGGTGGCCAGGTATGAAAGCCGATGTTGCTAAATACGTAGGAGAATGTTTGACGTGTTCTAAGGTCAAAGCTGAGCATCAGAAACCATCAGGTCTACTTCAACAACCCGAAATCCCAGAATGGAAATAGGAAAACATTACCATGGATTTCATCACTAAATTGCCAAGGACTGCAAGTGGTTTTGATACTATTTGGGTAATAGTTGATCGTCTCACCAAATCAGCACACTTCCTGCCAATAAGAGAAGATGACAAGATGGAGAAGTTAGCACGACTGTATTTGAAGGAAGTCGTCTCCAGACATGGAATACCAATCTCTATTATCTCTGATAGGGATGGAAGATTTATTTCAAGATTCTGGCAGACATTACAGCAAGCATTAGGAACTCGTCTAGACATGAGAACTGCCTATCATCCACAAACTGATGGGCAGAGCGAAAGGATGATACAAACGCTTGAAGACATGCTACGAGCATGTGTTATTGATTTCGGAAACAGTTGGGATCGACATCTACCGTTAGCAGAATTTTCCTACAACAACAGCTACCATTCGAGCATTGAGATGGCGTCGTTTGAAGCACTTTATGGTAGAAAGTGCAGGTCTCCGATTTGTTGGAGTGAAGTGGGAGATAGACAGATTACGGGTTCGGAGATTATACAAGAAACTACCGAGAAGATCATCCAAATTCAACGACGGTTGAAAACCGCCCAAAGTCGACAAAAGAGCTACGCTGACATTAAAAGAAAAGATATAGAATTTGAAATTGGAGAGATGGTCATGCTTAAAGTTGCACCTTGGAAAGGTGTTGTTCGATTTGGTAAACGAGGGAAATTAAATCCAAGGTATATTGGACCATTCAAGATTATTGATCGCGTCGGACCAGTAGCTTACCGACTTGAGTTACCTCAACAACTCGCGGCTGTACATAACACTTTTCACGTCTCGAATTTGAAGAAATGTTTTGCTAAAGAAGATCTCACTATTCCGTTAGATGAAATCCAAATCAACGAAAAACTCCAATTCATCGAAGAACCCGTCAAAATAATGGATCGTGAGGTTAAAAGACTTAAGCAAAACAAGATACCAATTGTTAAGGTTCGATGGAATGCTCGTAGAGGACCCGAGTTCACCTGGGAGCGTGAAGATTAGATGAAGAAGAAATACCCACATCTATTTCCAGAAGATTCGTTAACACCTTCAACAACTTAAAATTTCGGGACGAAATTTATTTAACAGGTAGGTACTGTAGTGACCCGAACTTTTTCATGTTTATATATATTAATTGAGATTGATATTTACATGATTAAATGTTTCCAACATGTTAAGCAATCAAACTTTTTAAGACTTGATTAATTGAAATATGTTTCATATAGACAATTGACCACCCAAGTTGACCGGCGATTCACGAACGTTAAAACTTGTAAAAACGACATGACGATATATATATGGATATACATATGGTTAACATGAGATTATGATAAGTAAGTATCTCCATAAGTATATTAACAATGAGTTATATACATATAAACAAGACTACTAACTTAAGGATTTCGAAACGAGACATGTATGTAACGATTATCGTTGTAACGACATTTAAATGTATATATATCATATTAAGATATATTAATATATCATAATATAATGATAATATAATAATTTAACATCTCATTAGATATAATAAACAATGGGTTAACAACATTAATTGAGATCGTTAACTTAAAGGTTTCAAAACAACACTTACATGTAACGACTAACGATGACTTAACGACTCAGTTAAAATGTATATACATGTAGTGTATTTAGATGTATTAAAATACTTTTGGAAGACTTCAAGACATATATCAAAACACTCATACTTAACGAAAATGGTTACAGTTACTTTCCCATTCTTTTCTTTCATCAAGAATTCTAGTCGTATTCTTACCCGTATTATACACAGCTTCAAAACGTACTTACTATGGGTATATACCAATAGGAACTAGTATGGGATTCCACTCTTGATTATGTCATGTATGACTAATCAATTTTAACTTCTACCATGAGCTAGTCAACTAACTAGAACTCCTTTTAACCCCACTCACCACTCACCAATTACCACTCATCATTCACTCCATTTCACTTCCAATTCTCTTTCTAATTCTCTCTCAACACACACACACACACTATTATGAACGTATTTTTCCAGTAGTTAATCATCATCTTCATCAAAAATCACTTCAAGAATCAAGCTATAATCATCATAGGAAGAACACTTCAAGAACACTTCAAAAATCCCTTCAAGTTTACTAATTTACTTCCAAGCTTTCTAATCCATTCAAAGTAATCATCTAAGATCAAGAAACCTTTGTTATATACAGTAGGTTATCTTTCTTATTCAAGGTAATATTCATATTCAAACTTTGATTCAATTTCTATAACTATAAACTATCTTAATTCGAGTAAAAATCTTACTTGAACTTGTTTTTGTGTCATGATCCTACTTCAAGAACTTTCAAGCCATCCAAGATCCTTTGAAGCTAGATCATTTCTTGTCACTTCCAGTAGGTTTACCTACTAAACTTGAGGTAGTAATGATGTTCATAACATCATTCGATTCATATATATAAAACTATCTTATTCGAAGGTTTAAACTCGTAATCACTAGAACATAGTTTAGTTAATTCTAAACTTGTTCGCAAACAAAAGTTAATCCTTCTAACTTGACTTTTAAAATTAACTAAACACATGTTCTATATCTATATGATATGCTAACTTAATGACTTAAAACCTGGAAACACGAAAAACACCGTAAAACCTAATTTACGCCGTCGTAGTAACACCGCGGGCTGTTTTGGGTTAGTTAATTAAAAACTATGATAAACTTTGATTTAAAAGTTGTTATTCTGAGAAAATGATTTTTATTATGAACATGAAACTATATCCAAAAATTATGGTTAAACTCAAAGTGGAAGTATGTTTTCTAAAATGGTCATCTAGACGTCGTTCTTTCGACTGAAATGACTACCTTTACAAAAATGACTTGTAACTTATTATTCTGACTATAAACCTATACTTTTTCTGTTTATATTCATAAAATAGAGTTCAATATGAAACCATAGCAATTTGATTCACTCAAAACGGATTTAAAATGAAGAAGTTATGGGTAAAACAAGATTGGATAATTTTTCTCATTTTAGCTACGTGAAAATTGGTAACAAATCTATTCCAACCATAACTTAATCAACTTGTATTGTATATTATGTAATCTTGAGATACCATAGACACGTATACAATGTTTCGACCTATCATGTCGACACATCTATATATATTTCGGAACAACCATAGACACTCTATATGTGAATGTTGGAGTTAGCTATACAGGGTTGAGGTTGATTCCAAAATATATATAGTTTGAGTTGTGATCAATACTGAGATACGTATACACTGGGTCGTGGATTGATTCAAGATAATATTTATCGATTTATTTCTGTACATCTAACTGTGGACAACTAGTTGTAGGTTACTAACGAGGACAGCTGACTTAATAAACTTAAAACATCAAAATATATTAAAAGTGTTGTAAATATATTTTGAACATACTTTGATATATATGTATATATTGTTATAGGTTCGTGAATCAACCAGTGGCCAAGTCTTACTTCCCGACGAAGTAAAAATCTGTGAAAGTGAGTTATAGTCCCACTTTTAAAATCTAATATTTTTGGGATGAGAATACATGCAGGTTTTATAAATGATTTACAAAATAGACACAAGTACGTGAAACTACATTCTATGGTTGAATTATCGAAATCGAATATGCCCCTTTTTATTAATTCTGGTAATCTAAGAATTAGGGAACAGACACCCTAATTGACGCGAATCCTAAAGATAGATCTATTGGGAATAACAAACCCCATCCAAAGTACCGGATGCTTTAGTACTTCGAAATTTATATCATATCCGAAGGGTTTCCCGGAATGATGGGGATATTCTTATATATGCATCTTGTTAATGTCGGTTACCAGGTGTTCACCATATGAATGATTTTTATCTCTATGTATGGGATGTGTATTGAAATATGAAATCTTGTGGTCTATTGTTACGATTTGATATATATAGGTTAAACCTATAACTCACCAACATTTTTGTTGACGTTTAAAGCATGTTTATTCTCAGGTGAATATTAAGAGCTTCCGCTGTTGCATACTAAAATAAGGACAAGATTTGGAGTCCATGTTTGTATGATATTGTGTAAAAACTGCATTCAAGAAACTGATTTCGATGTAACATATTTGTATTGTAAACCATTATGTAATGGTCGTGTGTAAACGGGATATTTTAGATTATCATTATTTGATAATCTACGTAAAGCTTTTTAAACCTTCATTTATAAAAAAAAGGTTATGGTTTGTTTTAAAAATGAATGCAGTCTTTGAAAAACGTCTCATATAGAGGTCAAAACCTCGCAATGAAATCAATTAATATGGAACGTTTTTAATCAATAAGAACGGGACATTTCATATGGTCTATTATTACAATTTGATATATATATATATATATATATATATATATATATATATATATATATATATATATATATATATAGATTAAACCTATAACTCACCAACATTTTGTTGACGTTTTAAGCATATTTATTCTCAGGTGATTATTAAGAGCTTCCGCTGTTGCATGCTAAATTAAGGACAAGAATTGGAGTCAGCATGCTTGTAAAATATTGTTAAAAAACTGCATTCGGAGATTTAAATCGATGTGTAATATTATTGTAAACTATTATGTAATGGTCGTGTGTAAAACGTTATATTTTAGATTATCATTACTTGATAATCTACATTATGCTTTTAAACCTTTATCGATAAAATAAAGGTTAAGGCTGTTCTTAAAATCGAATGCAGTCTTTGAAAAATGTCTCATATAGAGGTCAAAACCTCGCAACGAAACCAATAAATATGAAACGTTTATAATCGATATGAACGGGACATTTCAGTTGGTATCAGAGCCAGGTTCTTAGAGAACCAAAAATTTGCATTAGTGTGTCTAACCGAGTTTGTTAGGATGCATTAGTGAGTCTGGACTTCGACCGTGTTTACTTGAAAAACGATTGCTTAACATTTTTTTGTTGGAAACTATATATTGTTAACATGTAAATATTATGTGATATATATTAATCTCTTAACGTGTTTGATATTGTGTGATAGATGTTTACCTCTAGTACAAATCCCATCGACTCACCTATTAATAATGAAGAGTCAAATATATTATGGGAAGATTCACAAATTCTAGAAGACGAACCTGAAGAAGAGGAACCGGAAGAAGAAGAGGTTCCGGAGGAAGAAATATTAATAACTACAGAAAAACGATTAAATAAAAGAAAATCATCAACAAATGGTCCAAAGTTAAAAATGGTTTGTGGTGTCTCCGCGATGGAGGAAAAATATTGGGAAAATTATCAATTTTTCGATGAATCGGATCCCGACGAGTATTCCGATGATGTTATAGAAATTACCCAGACCCAATTTAATAAGGCAAAAGAAAATAATAAGGGAAAAGCCATAAAAATAGAAAAATTTGATCCCAAAACCGATGAACTTTATGTTAACATGAAGTACCCTGATGGGGTGTATCGTAAACACCCGTATTTCTTAAATTTTAACTATAACCCGGGAACATCTAAGCTGCCAGGTTTTTCTAAACCATTTGTGAAAACGACGGCTCGTATTAGAGGAGCACCATGTATCTCTAGGAAATTTGCAAAAGGAAACGAGTCCGAAGAGGAAGAAACAAGTGAGTCGGAATAAAGAGTTGTAATCTTGCTGTGTAATATATGTATTGTAGTGTGCTTGTACTTTTATGATATATGTAAAATTTCTTGGATTGTTTGTTAATTATCTTTTACGAATATAATCCTCGTCTATCTTACAGTATAAAACACAAAATGGATGTTAAGGATAGACAACCGAGTATTTTAGAAGACCTACCAGGGGATATGATTGATGAAATCTTGTCCAGAGTCGGTCAGAATTCATTGGCACAATTATTTATGGCGAAATTAGTGTGTCGAACATTTGAAAGACGTTCCAGGCATGCCTTAGTTTATAAAAGGCTTTCCTTTGAGTGATGGGGCATATCACATTGGGGAGACCTTAAGTTACACCGTATTTTCTTTAAGGCATTAAGTGCAGGGAACCCAAATGCAATTTTACGCTATGGGTTGAGAGCCTATTTTGACTCCACATATCCCAACATAGGACTTTGTTCTTTAGAAAGAGCTTCCAACATGCAACTTAAAGAAGCATGTTATGTTTACGGGTTAGTGATGTTCGCTTCTCACCAAATTGAGAAAAAGAAAATTGGATTGCAACTGTTAAATAAAACATTCCCACAAGTGACGGATTCAGTAGTTGGAGTGAGAGACAAGGTTTTTAGATTGTTACGGGGTTGTTGGGCATTACGTAACCCTCGTCCTTTTGACGACGTTACAACATGCTGCCTAGTCAACGGTCACAACGGTTATTTTCCACAAGACCAAGGATGGGAAATAATACTAGTAAAACCCGAATGCATGACTTGTTTCTGGACTTATGAATTACGTGTCTTTATTGCCTTTGTTGAACGACTTGCGTATTAACTAGAATTGTTTTCGCAACTGCCTTGTATCAAAGTTATTGTGTGCTATACTTCCTACTATATGTAAAATAGCGGTATTGTAAATTTGTAAAAATATTGTATAAAAGTTTGAACGCGAAATATTATTGTATTTAGTTTTTCATATAGAATCGTAGTAGTTGAATTGTATAGTAGCTACTAAGTATGAACTTAACGGGTAGGTACTACCCGAATTAAAACTCTAAAACGCTAAAATGAAGAAAAAGCTTTTATAAATAAGTTCATATTATGCTACGAAATACTATTGACTACTCTTGAATTCTATATGATTAACTCAATTCTTTTGGCTATTTTTGAAGGAAATGGCACCGACAACTCGTCAGAACTTGAACATGAGTGGGGAAGACTTCCGTGTTTTCCTTGTTGCGAACATAGCCGCAGTACAGGCCGCAATGCAAAATAACAACAATAACTCTGGTTCTAGCAGTGGAACTAATTCTACAAGAAATCGTGTAGGATGCTCCTATAAAGAATTCACTGCCTGTAAACCTTTGGAATTCGATAGAACCGAGGGTCCAATCGGATTAAAATGGTGGATCGAAAAGGTTGAATCGGTGTTTGCCATAAGTGAATGTACTGAAGAAGACAAAGTAAAGTATGCTACACATACCTTCACAGGTACTGCGTTAACATGGTGGAACACCTATCTCGAGCAGGTGGGACAAGATGCTGCTTACGCACTACCGTTTGGTTTGACTAACGCACCAGCTGTGTTCATGGACCTCATGAACCGAGTGTGTGGACCATACCTTGACAAGTTTGTCATTGTTTTCATCGATGACATACTTATTTACTCAAAGAATGATCAAGAGCACGAAGAACATTTGAGAAAAGTGCTAGAGTTTTTGAGGAAAGAAAAATTGTATGCTAAGTTTTCAAAGTGTGCATTTTGGTTGGAAGAATTCAATTCCTCGGTCACATAATGAACAAAGAAGGTACTCAGGTGGATCCGGTAAAGATTGAAACTGTTGAAAAGTAGGAAACCCCTAAAACTCCGAAGCATATACGCCAATTTTTAGGACTGGCTGGTTACTACAGAAGATTCATCCAAGATTTTTCAAAAATAGCAAAACCCTTGACTGCATTAACGCATAAAGGGAAGAAATTTGAATGGAAGGATGAACAAGAGAAAGCGTTTTGGTTATTGAAGAAAAAGCTAACTACGGCACCTATATTGTCATTGCTTGAAGGGAATGATGATTTTGTGATTTATTGTGATGCCTCAAAGCAAGGCCTCGGTTGTGTATTAATACAACGAACGAAGGTAATTGCTTACGCGTCCAGATAATTAAAGATGGAATTGGGTGCTGTTGTTTTTGCATTAAAGATATGGAGGCACTACTTATATGGGGTCAAAAGTATTATATATACCGACCACAAAAGTCTCAAACATATATTTGATCAGAAACATCTGAACATGAGGCAGCGTAGGTGGATTGAATTGTTGAATGATTACAATTTTGAGATTCGTTACCACCCGGAAAAGGCGAATGTGGTAGTCGACGCTTTGAGTAGAAAAGACAGAGAACCTATGTGGGTAAAAGCTATGAATATAATTATTCGTACTAACCTTACTACTCAAATAAAGGAGGCGCAACAGGGAGTTTTAAAAGAGAGAAATTTGAAGAATGAAATACCCAAAGGATCGGAAAAACATCTTAATATTCGGGAAGACGGAACCCGGTATAGGGCTGAAAGAATTTGGGTACCAAAATTTAGAGATGTGAGAGAAATGGTACTTAAGGAAGCACATAAAACTAGATATTCGATACATCCCGGAGCGGGGAAGATGTACAAAGATCTCAAGAAACACTTTTGGTGGCCGGGTATGAAAGCCGATATTTCTAAATACGTAGGAGAATGTTTGACGTGTTCTAAGGTCAAAGCTAAACATCAGAAACCATCAGGTCTACTTCAACAACCTGAAATCCCGGAATGGAAATGGGAAAACATTACCATGAATTTCATTACTAAATTGCCAAGGACTGCAAGTGGATATGATACTACTTGGGTAATAGTCGATCGTCTCACCAAGTCAGCACACTTTCTGCCAATGAGAGAAAATGATAAAATGGAGAAGTTAGCACGATTATACTTGAAGGAAGTTGTCTCCAGACATGGAATACCAATCTCTATTATCTCTGATAGGGATGGCAGATTTATCTCAAGGTTTTGGCAAACGTTACAACAAGTATTGGGGACTCGTCTAGACATGAGTACTGCCTATCATCCACAAACTGATGGGCAAAGTGAAAGGACGATACAGACCCTTGAAGACATGCTACGAGCATGTGTTATTGATGTTGAAAACAGTTGGGATTGACATCTACCGTTAGCAAAATTTTCCTACAACAACAGTTACCACTAGAGTATAGAGATGGCACCGTTTGAGGCACTTTATTGTAGAAAGTGCAGGTCTCCGATCTGTTGGAGTGAAGTTGGGGATAGACAAATTACGGGTCCAGAGATAATCCAAGAAACTACCGAGAAAATCATTCAAATTCAACAACGATTGAAAATCGCCCAAAGTCGACAAAAGAGCTACGCGGACATTAAAAGAAAAGATATAGAATTTGAAGTTGGAGAGATGGTTATGCTTAATGTTACACCTTGGAAAGGCATTGTTCGATTTGGTAAACGGGGGAAACTAAATCCAAGGTACATTGGACCATTCAAGATTATTGATCGTGTCGGACCAGTAGCTTACCGACTTGAGTTACCACAACAACTCGTGGGTGTACATAACACCTTCCACGTCTCGAATTTGAAGAAATACTTTGCTAAAGAAGATCTCAACATTCCATTAGCTGAGATTACAATTAACGAAAAACTACAATTCATTGAAGAACCCGTCGAAATAATGGATCGTGAGGTTAAAAGACTTAAGCAAAATAAGATACCAATTGTTAAGGTTCGATGGAATGCTCGTAGAGGACCCGAGTTCACCTGGGAGCGTGAAGATCAGATGAAACTGAAATACCCGCACCTATTTCCAGAAGATGCGTCAACACCTTCAACTGCTTAAAATTTCAGGACGAAATTTATTTAACGGGTAGGAACTGTAGTGACCTTAACTTTTTCATGATTATATATTAAATGAAAACTATATTTGCATGATTAAATGTTTCCAACATGTTAAGCAATCAAACTTGTTAAGACTTGATTAATTGAAATCAGTTTATGTAGACAATTGACCACCCCATTTGCCTGATGATTCACGAACGTCATAACTTGTGATAATTATATAATCGTTTTATTTTTTTATGATGTAAGTTTTTATTTTATATATATATAAGAAGAAATACAATTAAATCAAAGATGTACAACTAAAACAATATTTGCTACAGTAAAACACTATTTGCTCCAGTAAAATACTATTTGCTACAGTAAAACACTATTTTGCTACAGTAAATTTTCGCTTTGCTGCAGTAAAATGCTATTTACTACAGTAACACTATTTACTCGTATTCAATCCGTATTCGTACTCGTACAATACACAACTTCTAAATGTATATACTATTGATATATACACTTCAATGATCAGCTCTTAGCAGCCTTAATGAGTCACCTAAACATGTGGGAACCATCATTTGGCAACTAGCATGAAATATCTAACAAAAATACAAACTAATGGAACCTTATATTCAAGGGTAGGATCACGTTTTTCTTCACCAACCATAACACTTTCATTTTTCAACTTTCATGCATTAAACTTATCTCTCTCAAGTTCTCTCTTGGTGTTCAAAGTGTTCTTCATCATCTTCAAAAAAATTCAGCTCAATCTAGTTCATAAATCCTAACCTAGATCAACTTTCAAAACAACTACTCAAGTAAACTTCAAGAACACTTTCAAGTTTGCAAGTCTATTTTCAAGCTTTCTAATCCATTCCAATTAATCATCTAAGATCAAGAAACCTTTGTTATTTACAGTAGGTTATCATTCTAATTCAAGGTAATACTCATATTCAAACTTTGATTCAATTTCTATAACTATAACAATCTTAATTCGAATAGGAATCTTACTTGAATTTGTTTTCGTGTCATGATTCTACTTCAAGAACTTTCAAGCCATCCAAGATCCTTTGAAGCTAAATCATTTCTTGTCACTTTCAGTAGGTTTACCTACTAAACTTGAGGTAGTAATGATGTTCATAACTGATGTTATGCGAGGTGTATATGAAATAGCTTTATTTTTACAACTAAATACTATTAAATACGATACAATTTTACACAAGATATTTATTTATTTATAGAATTGATATACTTAAACCTTGCTACAACACTTATAGGCAGTGTACCTAATCGTACAGTAGTGTAGTTTTTAGTAAGTCCGGTTCGTTCCACATGGAATCTTTTAAACAAAGCTTAACGCTATATTAGTTTTAATTTATAAAAATACAAATATATATATATAAGTAATATTATTATTATAAAGGGGGGTTTTTACCGTTTAATGACCGGTTTGTCGATTTTTAAAACTTAGTCGCAGTTAAAACCTAATGTAAAATATTAAAAATAAATACAACTTAATTTAAAGCGTAAAGTAAATAACGATAATGAAATTGCGATAAATAAAATTGCGCTAATTAAAAAGTACGATAATTAAAAGTGCAATTAAATACAATAACAATAAATAAAAGTGCGATAATTAAAAGTGCAATTAAATATAAAATAAAGGAAATTAAATATGAAATAAAAGAATTATGCTTATTTAAACTTTCGTAATCATGATGTTTGTCGTGTTGATTTTAGTTTTATGCCCATGGTTTAATTGTCCTCTGTCCTGGATTATTCAATATGTCCGTCTGGTTTTTGTCCATAACAGTCCATCAGTCATAAATATAAAGTGCGAGTATCCTCGTCAAATTATCCTTATACCCGAAGTTAAATATTCCAACTAATTGGGGACTTAAACTGTAACAAGATTTCAATACTTTGTTTAATAATTACACCAGGTTATCGACTGCGTGTAACCCAAGGTTTTAATACTTTGTTATCAATTATGCCAACTGTCCTTGTACATAATTTCACCCCTGTTTTAATAATTCTAGTGACTATTAATCCATTTCCGTGTCCGGTTAAATGAACTATTATTCATACATATAAATTCCCCTCCCATCGTGTCCGATCGAGTGTATATGGTTATTTATAGGGACGTCCAATTGTAAATCTTTATATTAAAATTAACAAACTATCATTTAGTTAAACAAATATAAAGCCCATTAATAGCCCATAGTCTAATTTCCACAAGTGTCGCTCTTTTGTCCAAACCTCAATTATGGTACAAAGCCTAATTACCCAATTTTAGTAATTAGCCCAACATCATGATTACTTCGGTATTAAATAAGCATAATAATAATTTAGCTACGAGACATTAATGTAAAAAGGTTGAACATAACTTACAATGATTAAAAATTGCGTAGCGTTACACGGACAGAATTTCGACTTACACCCTTACAACATTCGCTAACACACCCTTATTATTAGAAATTTAAAATTAAAATTAAAATATATATATATATCGTATGTGAGATAGATGGATGGATATATAAAACTCGAAAAATGCGTGGCCTTTTATAGGCAGTTTGGGACCAGGTATCTCCGCGAGTCGCGGCACTCTTGTTCTTCAAACTCCGCAAGTCGCGGAGTTCGACTTTACAGCTCATCCATTTTGGATCTTTACTTGCCGACGGATTTTAATAATATAAATATAATATAAATATATAATTTATATAATTAATTATATATTATATTATATTTATATACCTAATTAATTTGTAACTTTCGGTCCGTTGCGTCGAGCGTTGAGAGTTGACTCATGTCCCGGTTCCGGATTTTCGAACGTCCTTGCGTACAATTTAATATCTTGTACTTTGCGTTTTGAATCTTGTACTCTTGTAATTTCGAGACGTTTTTTATCAATAATTGGAACCTCTTTGATTGTATTTTGTACTTTTGAGCTTTTTGGTCGTTTGCGTCTTCAATTCGTCGAATCTGTCTTTTGTCTTCACCTTTTATTATTTAAACGAATATCACTTGTAAATAGAACAATTGCAACTAAAAGCTTGTCTTTCTTGAGGGATAATGCTATGAAATATATGTTCATTTTTAGCATTATCAAATATTCCCACACTTGAGCGTTGCTTGTCCTCAAGCAATATAGTCTTGAAATACTAGAATCACTTCTTTATTCTTCACACTTTGTACATCAATGATTTATTTACGGCGGTATAAACAATGGTAGTAACGATGTGGTTTACAGTCTCACATGACTTATGAAAATTTAGATCCATTAAGGAAATTGGATCTTTATGAAAACATTTGATCTTTTGAAAATTAAATCTAGCTTTTACCCTAGATAAGTTTTCTGGAATAACCCTTCACCGGTGTTTGCAAATTCTTTTTGTGGGTTTGGTGGGTTTCATATTTGAAATTTTTAGCTCAAAACTTGTGGTTTTGTGTCACCCACTTGCTAACCTTGTATTGAGAAAGCAAAACGTCCAGTATACTTGCTCCGTATATTACCTTTCGGTAAACTACCGTCTGGTTGTAAAGGAAAGCGTTGAACAAGCAACTGTTAAGGCAATGTCCCCTGACATTCTTTTAATTATGGTCTATAACGTATCGGATGCAATTACTATCCTTGGTAGGAGCAATAGTAAAGCTCACCCTTATAATTTTCGGTCTGGCACAAGGTCCTGTCTTTGACCATGCTATGCAACCACCGTTCTTACGATTGACACCCGATTTGGTTCAAGTGACCTAATGAATTTCAGGTGAATTCCTAGGATTTTACGTTCAAAGGTAATGAATGCATTGAAAATGGGTTTTCAGAAAACAAATCGGTTTTAATTTTTGATCAAAATATTTTCTCGTTCAAGCTCGAGTTTAGATATCATTGAATTCCATGAGTTTGAATTCTCAATCTTTAAGGTCAATCTCAAGGATTGAGTAATATCAGTCTTAAAAGCTGATTTTTGATCTTTTAAGGAGATTATCCTTTCTAGGGATCTGATTCATTAGTCTTATCAAGCTAATTTGCACGGTGCCCCCCATTGTACGGGATAAATCCTTCTCATGGTTAGGATAAATCTGACTACTTGGCGACCCTGTTTGATGCTGAGGTCCGTGGATTTCCTGCTGATTTTAGTGATGACTTTTCTAGGTTTTTCGTCAACCTACAGCTGGTCTGGACGATAACTTCTTGACCTAAATCAAGAAGCGCGTTTCTTTTTCGGAAGACTTTACTTCCTTTTAATGATGGAATTGATTCATCGTGTAGATCTATCCCTTCTTTTCTTTCATTGGGTAAAACAGTTAATTATCGTCCAAAACAAAAGTATTTTCAATTATTTGTACAAAAATATGTGATATATATTTTGAATAACTTGGTAAAAATTTCCCACACTTGGCTTTTATTTTCTTTTCTTTGCCTTTTTATTTTCCTCTATTCCATTCTTAAATGAATTCTAACATTTTGGGTTGTTTTTCAATTTATGCCCTTTCCGAGGTAACGACAATTTCGGTATTAACACCTAGTTTTCATCGTTCATAAATATGTATAAACATGATTTTAAATTCATTTAGTTGAAAATTTTGAAAAATTTTACTAGAATTGGGTAGTCAGTATATAAGACTAGGGCTGTTCTTTGTTATCAGAGAGCACTAGATTCTAATACAACTACAGCGTTACTAGTATTTTTAATGGTAACCAAGTGTTTAAATAAAAAAATTTTAAAATCTGAAAGAATTTAACCCCTTCCCACACTTAAGATCTTGCAATGCCCTCATTTGCAAGAAATCAGTAACAATTTAAATTATTGAGGGTGATTAGCGTAGAAAAATGATTAAATTTTACCAAAGTTTTCAAACATATTGTTGTTTGTGTTGAATGATAAATGGTGCACATCATTTGTTCATTCCGTCTTGTTGTTATTTCACATATATTTTGCATCTTGTCGTCAAAATTAGTTGTTTTTGCTAAACTTAATGCCAGTCTTTGAAAATGCGTTGTTTTACCCTGTTGTGTACATAAGATAAACTGCAAACATATATACATATTTTTGAAGTTTGGTATATTACCCCACATTCAAAAATTATTAAAATCTAATAATAAAAGTTAGAAAATTATAAAAACTATTACAATATCAACATAAGTGTTAAATGTAGTAACATTACAAAAATAAAATAAATAAAACTAAATAAACTAGGGTTGATACTGATACCAGTAGGGGTTCCATGCATAACCGTATGTGTTATAAAATGCTTCAGCTGGGTTATAAGTAGGATACGGTGGTTGGATTTCTATAGACCAGGGAGGAAATATGGGCTTTGGAGTAGGAATATAGTTTCTACCTACATGTTGGCAATGAGCTATGATGTGGTTTTGATGAACTTGCCAATCTTCAAATGCTCGATGTCTAGCATTTTCATATTCTTGTGAAGCTATAAACCTTTGCATTTCTGTCATTTCATTTCCCTCTCCCACATTACCTGGCTGTTGATCTCTTTCAACCTGTGGATGTCTTCCATTATATGCTACTGCGGCGTTATTTCGCCTCTTCAAAACCTTAGCACCATGATATACATTTAAACCAATTGTATCGTGGGGTTCTGGTTCTTCGATTAATAATCCCCCCAACTTATATCCACATCGAGATACTCAGCAATTAATGTAATAAATATACCACCTTCTATTATACTGTGCGGTCTCATCCCCCTAACCATAGCTGATAAATAATAACCCACACAATAAGGTATACTTACATCGCTTTGTGGGTCTCGAATACACATGTGGTAAAATAAATCTTGCTCATTTACCTTTTCCTTATTTTTAGCTCGCTGTGTAATCGAGTTCGCTAGAAACCTGTGAATTACTCTTAACTCAGCTCTATCTATATGCATATAAGAGTAATTTCCCCCTTTAAATCGGTGATGGCTAGTCATTTGACTCCATACACCATGCGTATCAAAATTTTCATCAATCTTCCTACCATTTAATATCAAACCTTGACAATCGGCAGATGCTAGCTCCTCAGGCGTATATATACGTAAGGCCTGAGCCATGTCTAGTAGAGACATGTGGCGCATCGAACCTCCTAACAAAAATCTAATAAAAGTTCGATCGGTTAAAGTAGCTACCCGATCATTTATTTCTATACTACACAATAATTCTTCACACCATACTTTATATACAGGTCTACGCATGTTGAATAATCGTACCCAATCGTTAAAAGTAGAATTACCATACCTCTGTGTAAGTAATTCTCTAATCCGTTCGCCCAATCCTACAGCTTCTAACGGTTCCCATTCTATTACCCTGGATACTTCAACAGCTTTAGAATGAAGAGTGTGCAAGCCCCTTTGGTATTTTGGATAATCTATCCAACGTCTGTCTAATCTCAAGTTCGGGTGCAAATCTTCCACGTGCATATCTGAAAATGTCATAACTGGATGAGGTATATCTTGTTTGTAATAGTTATCAACATCCTGTTGTTCCGCATTCTCAGGAGGAGCAATGCGAGCTTGGGATGAAGATTCACCCCTTTCAGTCTTCAAAACACATCAAACACAATTTTTGTGCATCCAAATATGCATTAGTGTCAGCAAAATCATCAATCAAAATAATTACAATGACATGTTCAATTTATATCAAACTTATGCTCATTTTCATATTTTTATCAAATCTACACTTTTTCAAATAAGCATATACGAAAATGTTTGCCAAGTTCATAAGCATTCAACTCAAATAACATGTCAAAATAATCATTATTAGCAATTAAACAAGTTTCAAATGGCATTATCTCTCAAAAATCAAGTTCATGATTTTTAGACTTGAAAAAGTCCACTTTAATTCTCAAAAATCATGTATAGGCTCAAAGTTTGGATCATTTAACTACCTAAATATGTTACACTACTTAATTTAGCAATAATTCATGACAAAAATTGGTCATAACCTGTTTATATCAAAAAGCCCCAAATTGCTCAAGAACACAAACCCTAGATTACTCAAAATTTGAAGTTTAAGGCTTCTAATCATGTTAAATAGCATCAATCTCGGTTATACAAGCATAATATATAAGCAATTTAAGCATAATTACACTAAAAAGCATCAAAATCGAATTGGGTATAAATTTGTTCAAGAACACTAATTTTCGGATTAAATGGGTGTTTTGATGAAGAAATTACCGTTTTCCTTGAGTAATTCCTTGATAGCATCCTTCTCAACATGATTTTGTGAAAGATTTGATGAAAAATGGTGAAAAAAATTCGGATTTGTGTGTGTTTTTGGGTTTATTTTCGCAGTATTTTGGGGTGTGGGTGTGGATACTGATCTGTTCGATCAGTTTATTTTTTTTCTGGAATTTTGATGCTCCGTGAGTCGCGGTGTTTATCCTTATCAAACTCCGCGAGTCGCGGTGTTTGTATTATTTTTTTTTATATAAAAATCTTAACTTATAAAAACAATATTAATAAATTAATTTTAAAATTTTATTTTCTTTTTAGGATGAGGGCGTTTCGGATCGATGCCCTAGTCCGCTCCTCGACAAAATTTTAAAATTTGTCTTTTTCAAGCGATTGTTTTAAAAGCAAAGATTTTTGGGTTTTTTAATGTTTTTGGCATACTTTAATTCAATAAGATTAAAAATAATGATAATAAAAGTTCTCGTCCCTCCCTCGGGTAAAGCAATTTCGGTTCAACGACCTAGTCTTCAACTTACGACGAATTTTTAAAAATCATATTTTTAACTTAGCAAAATAAATTAAATTTTTTGTTTTTTTTTTAAATTCACACCAAACTTAAATTTAAAATGCATAAAATTAAAAATTCATATTTTAAAAATTCACACCAAACTTAAATTATATTTTTGTTTTTATACATACAAACTTATATTAAAAATATTAATTTTTCAAATATTTACAATTTTAAATATATTGATTTAAAAAGTTTACAATATCAATTTAAGATTTATATATTAATTTTAAAAACATGGTAAAAATAAAATTAAAAATCTTTTTGGCTTTTATCCCACTTTAATCAATCAAATATTATCAAAAATATACGCCCCTCTTTTCGGTAAAGTAATTTTGGTTCCATGACCTAATTTAACTCATGACAAATTTTTGAAATATTTTGGGTTGATTGATTAAAGATATTTATACCTTAAGAATAAACGTTAAATTTCGCAGTGATGTAATAAATTTTTGTATGATATCAATAATTTCGGTCGCAAGACCTAATTTTATTGAATACCAATTTAATACTTTATAGCGAACAAATTAGCGTTTATTATCAAAAGGTTAAAAATAAAAATAAAAATAAAAACTGTACAAACTTACCTGTGAAATAGATTTCTTAGTGATATGCTCTAGCCCACTCATAAGATAGTCGGACTAATTGGTTTTCCATGGCTACATAGGCGTAACCTCGAGCATTTAATGTTTTTTCTTCTAAACATATGAACGGTCCATCTCTGCATAAAGTAACAAATTCGGTGTTTGAATAGGTTTGATTATTTGAACATTTACCTTCGTGTGACCATTTTTCGCATTTGTGACATCTTTCAAGGTGTCGTGCTCTTCTTTTCGCTGCGGATTTTGATTTTCCTTTACCAAATTGTAACTTATTATTTTCGCATCTGGATTCTTTTCTTACTCCGTCCAATTTTTCTCTGATTACTGATACCAGTTCACTCGGTAGTGTGTCATTATTACGTTTAGTAATCAAAGCGTGTAGCATTAGGCCATGGTTTAGTTCACAGGAAGTCTTCATTTCGTAAAACCTAAAAAAATAAAAATTCAGAATGGGGGGAGAAGACTAGTTCTTTAGGGTCTGCTAGGGAAAGACCATTCGGGTTTCATTTTCGAGAACTACACGAAAACAAAAAATCTAACTCTAACAGAAATACATATTATCCTTTAAAGACTTGACTCTCCCCACACTTAGTTAGCTGTGGTATCGAAATTGTGATTAACTTCATTGTCGACTTCCATCGGACTATCTATGTAGTGTTTAACTCTGTGACCATTAACTTTAAATTCAATCCCATTTGAATTTATTAATTCTATCGTTTCGTATGGGAAAACTCTTTTGACTATGAATGGTCCAGACCATCTTAATTTCAATTTTCCAGGAAATAGCTTGAATCGTGAATTGAAAAGAAGAACTCTGTCTCCTTTTTTAAATTCTTTTGAACTTCTGATTCTTTTATCATGCCATTTCTTCGTTCTTTCCTTATAGATTAATGAATTTTCGTATGCTTCATGTCTTAATTCTTCTAATTCGTTTAATTGATTTAACCGTAGACGTCCAGCTTCATGTAAATCAAGATTACATGTCTTCAAAGCCCAAAATGCTTTGTGTTCAATTTCTACTGGAAGATGACATGTTTTTCCGTAAACGAGTTTAAAAGGTGTGGTTCCAATTGGAGTTTTGTAGGCTGTTCTAAAAGCCCAGAGTGCATCCTCCAACTTAATGGACCATTCCTTTGGATTTGATCCTACGATTTTCTCTAGAATACGTTTTAAAGCTCGGTTGGTATTTTCAACTTGTCCACTTGTTTGTGGATGATATGCAGTGGAGATTTTATGAGTTACTCCATATCTTTTGAGAACTTTCTCAAGTTGATTATTACAGAAATGAGTACCCCGATCACTTATTAAAGCTTTCGGTGTTCCAAACCTTGCAAAAAGACGTTTTAAAAAGTTTACTACAACTTGTGCATCGTTAGTTGGGAGAGCTTGTGCTTTCGCCCATTTAGATACATAATCAATGGCAACGAAAATGTAGAGATTATTATGAGATTTTGGAAATGGACCCATAAAGTCAATACCCCAAACATCAAATACTTCACATACTTGAATGACATTTTGTGGCATTTCATCACGTTGACTTATTTTTCCGGCCCTTTGACAAGCATCACAGGATTTGTAAAGAAGGTGTGCGTCTTTGTAAATTGTAGGCCAATAGAATCCAGCATCATAAACTTTTTTTGCTGTTAGTTGAGGCCCATAATGCCCTCCTGTTGGTCCTGTGTGACAATGGTTTAAGATTTTACTAGCTTCATCTCTGAATACACATCGGCGTATTATTCCATCTGAACAACTTTTAAACAGATGTGGATCTTCCCAGAAATAGTGTTTTATATCACTAAAGAATTTCTTTCGTTTTTGGTACGACAATCCTTTTTCAAGGAATCCACATACTAAGTAGTTTGCATAGTCTGCAAACCATGGAATTTCATTATGATCTATCTTCAATAGATATTCATCAGGAAAGTTGTCTTGTATGGCCGATTCATTTAGAACTTGTAATTCGGGATTTTCAAGATGAGAAAGATGATCAGCGGCGAGATTTTCTGCTCCTCTTTTATCTCAGATTTCAATATCGAACTCTTGTAAGAGTAAGATCCAACGGATTAATCGTGGTTTGGCATCTTGTTTCGAAAATAGGTATCTAAGAGCAGAATGGTCGGTATAGACCACCGTTTTTGCTAGAACGAGATATGAACGAAATTTGTCAAAAGCAAAGACAATAGCAAGGAGTTCTTTTTCAGTAGTTGTGTAATTTGTTTGTGCTCCTTGTAATGTCTTACTAGCATAATATATAGGTTGAAATCGTTTTTCAATCCTTTGTCCTAAAACGGCTCCCATTGTAAAATCACTTGCATCGCACATAAGTTCAAACGGTAGATTCCAATTTGGAGTTATCATGATCGGCGCATTAGTGAGTTTTTCTTTAAAAATATTAAAAGATTTAATGCATTCATCTGAAAAGATGAATGGAGCATCCTTTTCTAGGAGTTTATTCATAGGAGTGGCAATTTTAGAAAAATCTTTTATGAAACGTCGGTAAAAATCGGTATGCCCTAGAAAACTCCTAACTCCTCTAACATTGGTGGGATGTGGAAGTTTAGCAATTACATCTACTTTAGCTCTATCCACTTCAATTCCTTCCTTTGAAATTTTATGACCAAGAACGATGCCTTCTTTAACCATGAAATGGCATTTCTCCCAATTAAGTACTAGATTTGATTGTTCGCATCTAATAAGCATTCGTTCCAGATTAATTAAACATGATTCAAATGTATCACCGAAGACTGAAAAGTCATCCATGAAAACTTCCATGCATTCTTCTATCATGTCATGAAAAATCGCCATCATGCACCTTTGAAAGGTTGCAGGGGCATTGCAAAGTCCAAATGGCATGCGTTTGTAAGCAAAAGTACCATAAGGGCATGTGAATGTGGTTTTCTCTTGGTCTTCGGGTGCTATTGAAATTTGAAAATATCCAGAAAAACCATCTAGAAAACAATAGTAACTGTTTCCGGCTAACCTTTCCAACATTTGATCAATGAAAGGTAAGGGAAAGTGATCTTTTCTGGTGGCGTCATTTAATTTTCTATAATCAATACACACACACCATCTTGTTACAGTCCTAGTAGGAATAAGCTCATTTTTCTCATTTGTAATGACAGTCATGCCACCCTTCTTAGGCACGCATTGAACTGGGCTTACCCATGGACTATCAGAAATTGGATAAATTAAACCTGCATCTAGTAGTTTAATAATTTCTTTCTTAACTACATCTTGCATATTAGGATTTAGTCTTCGTTGGCGTTGCACATACGTTTTATGACCTTCTTCCATAAGGATTTTATGTGTGCAATACGAAGGACTTATTCCTTTAATATCATGAATCTTCCATGCAATGGCTGGTTTATGAGCTTTCAACACAGAAATGAGTTGTGATTTCTCATTTTCAGTAAGAGAAGACGATATTATTACAGGTAATTCAGATTCACCATGTAAATAAGCATATTCCAAATGGTTTGGAAGTGGCTTTAACTCTAATGTTGGTGGTTCTTCTATCGATGATTTATATCGATATCTGTCTTCTTTTTTTAGCATTTGAATTTCTTCTGTTGTTGGTTCATATCCATTAGCCATTAGTGTAGCTAACATTTCAGTTTCATCAATTGGTTCAGTACTTTCTCCTAAAGAACATTCTCAAGTTCCTTGTAATTCTGGAAATTCTTCTAACAATTCTGCATGTGATTCTATAGTTTGAATATAATAACCTGTATCATCTGCAGATTGCGGTTGTTGCATTGCTCTATCAACTGAAAAGGTAACACTCTCATCCTCTATACTTAGGGTCAGTTTCTTACCAAACACGTCTATCATTGCTTTAGCCGTGTTTAAGAATGGTCTTCCTAATATGAGAGGAACTTGAGAATCTTCTTCCATGTCCAGAATAACAAAATCTACTGGAAATACTAAAGTACCAACTTTAACTAGCATGTTCTCCATTATCCCTCTAGGATATTTTATTGATCGATCGGCTAGTTGTATGCTTATTCTTGTTGGTTTCAATTCTCCAAGGTCTAGTTTAGTGTATAGTGAATACGGCATTAAATTTATACTAGCACCTAAGTCTGTCAATGCTTCTATTGAACTAAGACTACCCAGAAAACATGGAATTGTGAAACTTCCTGGATCAGATAATTTTTCTGGTATCTTATTCAACAGCACTGCTTAACAATTAGCATTCATAGTAACGGCCGAGAGTTCTTCCATTTTCTTTCTATTTGTGATTAGATCTTTCAGGAATTTAGCATATCTAGGCATTCCTGAAATCACATCAATGAAAGGAAGATTTACATTTATCTGTTTAAACATATCCAAGAATTTGGATTGCTCGGCTTCAAGTCTCTTTTTTTCATTTTACTCGGGTAAGGAAGTGGTGGTTGGTATGGTTTAACATAAGGTTTTGCCTTAACTGTGTTATCTTCATTAACCTTTTCAACTACCGGTTCTTTTTCCTTATCTTGATCAGGTTGTGGTTCTTGTGAAGTAGGAATAGCTTCATCAGAAATTACAGGTATTTCAGGTGGTTTAAGTGTTGTACCACTTCTTGTGGTAATGGCTTTAGCTGTTTCATTCCGGTGGTTAGCATTTGTATCACTAGGTAAACTTCCCGGTTTTCTTTCACCTATTAACCTTGCTAGGTTACTTATTTCTTGTTCCAAATTTTGAATAGAAGCTTGTTGATTTCTAAATGCTTGAGCATTTTGTTCATTAGTTTGTTTCTGAGATGTGAAAAACTGCGTTTGAGTTTCAACTAGCTTCGTCATCATATCTTCTAAATTCGGCTTTTTATCATCGGTTTGTGGTGGTTTATTTTGAAAATTAGGTCTTTGCTGGTTGTAAGTATTGTTGGATACTTGTTGATTACTAGGACCTTGTTGGTTGTTGTATGGAACATTTCGGTTATAATTCTAGTTTTGATTGTAAATTGGTCTTGGCGGTTGATAATTATTCTGATAATTATTTCCAGGCCTTTGGTTTATGTATGAAATATTCTCTCTTTGTTCCATTGTTAGTTCAATACTGAGACAATTTTTTGTCAAATGTGGTCCTCCACACTGCTCACAACTAATTCGTATTGAGTGTATATCCTTAGTCATCTTTTCCATTCGTCTCTCGACAGCATCTATCTTTGCGGAAATGGAATCTAAGTCATGGCTAGAATCGGCTCTAGCTGCTTTAGATGATCTAACGATATCTTTTTCTTGGTGCCACTCATGTGAGTGGGAAGCAGTGTTATCAATAATTTTGTAAGCATCAGTTTCGGTTTTCTTCATAATAGAACCACCAGCCGCAATATCTATGTCTTTTCTTGTAGTGATGTCGCATTCTTGGTAGAATATTTGTACTATTTGACAGGTGTCTAAACCATGTTGCGGACATCCTCTCAATAACTTTCCAAATCTTGTCCACGCCTCATATAGAGTTTCATTTGGTTTCTGTGTGAACGTAACAATTTCTCCTTGAAGTCTTACGGCTTTAGATGCCGGAAAGAATTGTTTAAGAAATTTTTCAACTAAAACATCTCATGTATCAATCGCCCCTTCAGGTAACGATTCCAACCAATCTTTGGCTTCTCCCTTTAAAGTCCAGGGAAATAACATGAGATATATCTGTTCATCCTCTACTTCTCGGATTTTAAATAGTGTGCATATCCTATTAAAGGTACGAAGATGTTCATTTGGATCTTCCTTCGGTGCACCACTAAATTGGCATTGATTAGTTACCATGTGTAGAATTTGTCCTTTGATTTCATAATCTGGCGCATTAATGTCTGGATGAGTAATTGCGTGACCTTGGCCAGTGCGTTTAGCTCTCATTCGGTCTTCCATACTTAAAGGTTCCAGATTTTTCATGATTGAATTTGTTGAATCTGAATCACTAGAGGATTCTGATTTAATGGTTAGTTCCTCAACAATCTCTGTTTGAATGATTGGTGGTTCCGGAGGAAAAATTAATGGTTCAGGATCTATGAATTGTCTCTGAATATTCTCCGGATTCTCAATTGTGAGATCGGGTTCAAAAAATGGATTATCAGAAATTTGAATTGGAGTACTTGGTCGACTGAATGACGATTCTAAAGAAAAATCAACGGCGACAATATTAGCTAGATGTCTTGATCTGGTTACAGGTGGTGAACGTACAAAAGGTGGTGAACGTCTTGCTCGGTGCATTAACTGAATATCCTATTAGTTTTTAAAAGGAAAGAAAAATTATATAAGTTATCCAATTAATAGACTTTTCTGATTTTGCCCACGTTTCGAATAGCCAAAAGATGCAGCAGAGGGGCAGGATTCGTTTGGTCTCAATATAATTGAGTACTGTTTGGCTCCAATAACCCGGTCCACGTACAAATCCAACTATTACTACGAACCAGAAAATTTTGATGTCTATCAATTTAACCACTTAAAATAAATTTTCGTAATTTAAAGAAATATTAGATAAGAAATAGAATAAAAATCTATGTCCTAAAACTAGAATTACGAGAAATAAGAAAGAAAAAGAGCGCGTCGGAATAGGTCGAAAAAGAAAAGGGTTGAAAAATAAAAGGCGTCGAAAAATAAGAAAGAAAAAGAGTGACTTATAAAATTTTAAAACACTCGACTAACCCAACCTTATTATTATCACTAACTTAAAATTAAAATTACAAATTGAGATTACTAATTGGAGTGATAATTGATACATAGGTAAAAGGCGTCGAAAAATAAAAATAAGAAAGTAGCGCGTTGAAACTTAAAAAAAAGAACTAAAAACTAAGAATTAAAAGTTGCGTCTAAAAATATTAAAGCTTACAAGTAAAACTATATCCCAAATGGCAATATCTTAAAAAAAATACTAAAACTTAGATAGGCGTCGCAAAATTCTAAAGCACCTAAATTTTAGTCTAAAGAGAAAGCACTTAAGGGATTTTACGGCAAAGCCTAAAAATCTAGAAGTAAAAATAACTATGACAAAAACTATGGATTAAAACTAAATACGAGCAAAAAATACAAATATTACGAATAAACGATTAAAAAAATACAAGAATAAAAATAAGATTAAAATTGATAAAACTATTTAATTTTATAAAAATATTATTTTTATATATTTATATTATAAAAGTATTAATTTTTATATATAAATAAACTAATTATAATTAATTATTACTAATTAAATTGAAACTTAAATTAAATATTAAACTAATTAACCCTAATTAATAATAATAATAATAATAAGTACTCCGTAATTAATGCTTACTAGGGTTTCTGTGTGACCTGTCTGGGCGGCTCCGCGAGTCGCGGTGAACCCAGTTCAAAACCCCCGCAAGTCGCGGAGATTGCAGGTTCAACGTGTACCAGGTTCAAATTTGACAGGTTCAGTTTTTATTATATTTTTTTTTATATTTTTCTGTTTTATATTTTCTGTTTTAATAATTAAATAAAATATTTATATAAATTAAATAAAAACTTATGTTTTAAAAACTAAAATAAAAATAGAAATACTTTATAATTTTATACAAATCTTAAAAATAGATATATATATATATATATATATATATATATATATATATATATATATATATATTGGTTTTTTTATGTGTTTATGTGGCGTTTAGCTTCTTCGTTCCCCGGCAGCGGCGCCAAAAATACTTGATGTTATGCGAGGTGTATATGAAATAGTTTTATTTTTACAACTAAATACTATTAAATACGATACAATTTTACACAAGATATTTATTTATTTATAGAATGGATATACTTAAACCTTGCTACAACACTTATAGGCAGTGTACCTAATTGTACAGTAGTGTAGTTTTTAGTAAGTCCGGTTCGTTCCACAGGGAATTTTTAAAAAAAGCTTAACGCTATATTAGTTTTAATTTATAAAAATACAATATATATATATATATATATATATATATATATATATATATATATATATATATATATATATATATATATATATTATTATTATAAAGGGGGTTTTTACCGTTTAATGACCGGTTTGTCGATTTTTAAAACTTAGTCGCAGTTAAAACCTAATGTAAAATATTGATAAATAAATACAACTTAATTTAAAGCGTAAAGTAAATAACGATAATGAAATTGCGATAAATAAAAGTGCGATAAAATAAAATTGCGATAATTAAAAAGTACGATAATTAAAAGTGCAATCAAATACAATAACAATAAATAAAAGTGCGATAATTAAAAGTGCAATTAAATATAAAATAAAGGAAATTAAATATGAAATAAAAGAATTATGCTTATTTAAACTTCCGTAATCATGATGTTTGTCGTGTTGATTTTAGTTTTATGCTCATGGGTTAATTGTCCTTTGTCCTGGATTATTCAATATGTCCGTCTGGTTTTTGTCCATAACAGTCCATCAGTCATAAATATAAAATGCGAGTATCCTCGTCAAATTATCCTTATACCCGAAGTCAAATATTCCAACTAATTGGGGACTTAAACTGTAACAAGATTTTAATACTTTGTTTAATAATTACACCAGGTTATCGACTGCGTGTAACCCAAGGTTTTAATACTTTGTTATCAATTATGCCAAGTGTCCTTGTACATAATTTCACCCCTGTTTTAATAATTCTAGTGACTATTAATCCATTCCCGTGTCCGGTTAAATGAACTATTATTCGTACATATAAATTCCCCGCCCATCGTGTCCGATCGAGTGTATATGGTTATTTATAGGGATGTCCAATTGTAAATCTTTATATTAAAATTAACAAACTATCATTTAGTTAAACAAATATAAAGCCCATTAATAGCCCATAGTCTAATTTCCACAAGTGTCGTTCTTTTGTCCAAACCCCAATTATGGTACAAAGCCCAATTACCCAATTTTAGTAATTAGCCCAACATCATGATTACTTCGGTATTAAATAAGCATAATAATAATTTAGCTACGAGACATTAATGTAAAAAGGTTGAACATAACTTACAATGATTAAAAATAGCATAGCGTTACACGGACATAATTTCGACTTACACTCTTACAACATTCGCTAACACACCCTTATTATTAGAAATTTAAAATTAAAATTAAAATATAAATATAAATATATATATATATATATATATATATATATATATATATATATATATATATATATATATATATATATATATATATATATATCGTATGTGAGATAGATGGATGGATATATAAAACTCGAAAAATGCGTGGCCTTTTATAGGCAGTTTGGGACCAGGTATCTCCGCGAGTCGCGGCACTCGTGTTCTTCAAACTCCGCAAGTCGCGGAGTTCGAATTTACAGCTCATCCATTTTGGATCTTTACTTGCCGACGGATTTTAATAATATAAATATAATATAAATATATAATTTATATAATTAATTATATATTATATTATATTTATATACATAATTAATTTGTAACTTTCGGTCCGTTGCGTCGAGCGTTGAGAGTTGACCCATGTCCAGGTTCTGGATTTTCGAACGTCCTTGCGTACAATTTAATATCTTGTACTTTGCGTTTTGAATCTTGTACTCTTGTAATTTCGAGACGTTTCTTATCAATAATTGGAACCTCTTTGATTGTATTTTGTACTTTTGAGCTTTTTGGTCGTTTGCGTCTTCAATTCGTCGAATCTGTCTTTTGTCTTCACCTTTTATTATTTAAACGAATATCACTTGTAAATAGAACAATTGCAACTAAAAGCTTGTCTTTCTTGAGGGATAATGCTATGAAATATATGTTCGTTTTTAGCATTATCAATAACATCATTCGATTCATATATATATAACTATCTTATTCGAAGATTTAAACTTGTAATAACTAGAACATAGTTTAGTTAATTCTAAACTTGTTCGCAAACAAAGTTAATCCTTCTAACTTGACTTTTAAAATCAACTAAACACATGTTCTATATCTATATGATATGCTAACTTAATGATTTAAAACCTGGAAACACGAAGAACACCGTAAAACCGGACATACGCCGTCGTAGTGAAACCGGGGGCTGTTTTGGGTTAGATAATTAAAAACTATGATAAACTTTGATTTAAAAGTTATTCTTCTGGAAAAATAATTTTTCTTATGAACATGAAAATTTATCCAAAAATCATGGTTAAACTCAAAGCGGAAATATGTTTTTCAAAATGGTCATCAAGACGTCATTTTTTCGACTGAAATAACTACCTCTACAAAAATGATTTGTAACCTGTATTTCCGACTATAAACCTATACTTTTTCTGTTTAGTTTCATAAAATAAAGTTCAATATGAAACCATAGCAAGTTGATTCACTCAAAACGGATTTAAAACGAAGAAGTTATGGGTAAAACAAAATTGGTTAAAAATGGTTAATTTGACTACGGGATGAATTGACAAAAATCTATACTAACCATAACTTATATTGTATTATACATGTATTCTAATGTAATCTTGATATACCATAGACACGTATACTGTGTTTTGACATATCATATCGACGTCATCTATATATATTATTTGAAACAACCATAGACACTCTATATGCGGTAATGTTCTAGTTAGCTATACAGGGTTGATGTTGATTCCAAAATAATATATATACTTTGAGTTGTGATCGAGTCTGAGACTTGTATACACTGGGTCGTGGATTGATTCGAGATAATATATATTGATTTATTTCTTTACTACTAACTGTGGACAACTAATTGTGGACTACGAACATTGGACTGTTAACTTAATAAACTTAAATCATTAAAACATAATAAAACATATTGTGAATATATTTCGATCATACTTTGATATATATGTATATATTTGTTATAGGTTCGTGAATCGACCCGTGGCCAAGTCTTATTTTCCTACTAAGTGAAAATCGATGAAAATGAGTTATAGTCCCACTTTTAAAATCTAATATTTTTGGGATGAGAATACATGTAAATTTTTTTAAATGTTTTTCAAAATAGACACAAGTATGTGAAACTACATTCTATGGTTGAATTATTAAACCGAATATGCCCCTTTTAGTCTGGTAATCTAGAATTGGGGAACAGACATCCTAATTGACGCGAATCCTAAAGATAGATCTATCGGGCCCAACAAGCCCCATCCATGTCGCGGATGCTTTAGTACTTCGAATTTATCATGTCCGAAGTTGTCCCGGAATGATGGGGATATTCTATATGCATCTTGTTAAGGTCGGTTACCAGGTGTTCACCATATGAATGATTTTTATCTCTATACAGTTTGCGAAATGCCTGATATGAGATGGATGTTTATGAAAAATGAAATCTTATGGTCTATTATTACAATTTGATATATATATATATATATATATATATATATATATATATATATATATATATATATATATATATATATATATAGATTAAATCTATAACTCACCAACATTTTGTTGACGTTTTAAGCATGTTTATTCTCAGGTGATTATTAAGAGCTTCCACTGTTGCATGCTAAATTAAGGACAAGAATTGGAGTCATCATGCTTGTAAAATATTGTTTAAAAACTGCATTCGGAGATTTAAATCGATGTGTAATATTATTGTAAACTATTATGTAATGGTCGTGTGAAACGTTATATTTTAGATTATCATTACTTGATAATCTACGTTATGCTTTTAAACCTTTATCGATAAAATAAAGGTTATGGCTTGTTTTTAAAATCGAATGCAGTCTTTGAAAAACGTCTTATATAGAGGGCCAAACCTCGCAACGAAACCAATAAATATGAAACGTTTATAATCGATATGAACGGGACATTTCATTACACAAAATGACCGATGACACTAAAATCACCAACAGAGTGTGTAGTACGTATTAATGTAGTACATTACTGTTGGATTATTATTAATTAATAAAACTTACTTGCTTTTTGAAAAAAAATATATGTTATTTTATCTTTAGTTAGTATAAATCAATTAATTTAAAATGGCCTTTAAATGGCCAAAGAACTTAGGTGCGAGGTTCATTGAGCAAATGAGCCGGCGGATATTATATTCATATTATTTATATTTAAAGTAAAGTAATTTTTTATTAAATAATTATAACAATAAGTACGTATTATCACAGCTTTGCACGATCGTATAGTTAGCAATGAAATTAACTAATTTGGCTAGTCATAAGAAATAAGTGATTGAGATTAACAAAATGAGAGTAAAAAACATGTTATCTCACATTTCTTAACTTTTCTCTTAATCTATTTCCCAAGATTTTAAACTCTACCATTCTTACTAAAGTTGAGATTTTAAACTCTTTAATCTTTACTATTAAACTTTTAATGTCGTTAGACTACTCTCAACCATGACATCTGTCATACAACCGCATTGGTGTCACCTCAGCGCCACATCAGCAACTTCTTCCTATCACTTAATCCATCACACTCCCCTAGCATCCATGACATACACCTTTACAATAAAATGGACCCACCAAAATTAATTAATTAATACAATGTATAACATTTAATCCGTATAGTACAAACAAGAAAAGCAACTAGCGCGCGATTCAAAATGCTATCCAATGACATTTACCATCACTGGGATTTCAATGGAGCTTCAACCGCACTTGCTAACAATGAAGTCTTTGCAAGGGAGCTCCAAAGAAGCTCCAACCACGCTTGCGTTGAGAGTAGTCTTAGTGGTTTAGTTTTGTCTATGTCTTCTTATGTTTTCCTCTCTTTCATTGACGAAAGCATATGGCTGGCGAGGTCTTTGCTTCTTGTCGGATGTTGGATTCTGACTTTTCATGTTTTTTCACTTTTCTTCATTTGGTGATTTGGAGGTATCCGCCCTAGATAAACTACCCACCTTGCAAGGTGGCCCTCTTCGAAAACGTGGCCTCTCAACGAAAGCATCAAATGTTATGAACTTAAACCTAAAGAAAGAGCCTAGCCCAAAAGACATGTTCAATGATTAGAATAACTCTTAAGTTTAAATACCTTCATATAGTTTCCTACATGACCAATGTAGGATTATATCAATATGTTTGTTTTAGTGTATGTTGCTCAAGTAAATATAGGATATACTTAAAAATCAGATCGTTATGATCTTTATCAATTGTAATTCTCTTTAGATTCTCGGACCTAGTTCGATTTAAATTTATGTGTTTTCGGAAAAACTTAATAAGACCAAAATGAAGATTTATGTACGTAATATTTAATTATTATTTTCACAATTAATAAATTATATTTTAGTGTAAATATAGAATAGATACTGTATCCGCTGGAGTAAAGCAGTAAAAAGTAGAAACTAGAGATAAAGTACTCCGTAGTACAAAAATAGGATGGGAAATGCAGCAAGCAAGCTCTTTGTATGGCCAATGCTGTTCTTCCGAGCCACCAACTACCACCGCAACTGGCGGCGTTGCTGGTGATCAACCACCGCTTGGCCACAACGGCGTATCTTCATCCACCATCGGTGTTTCTGCCCTTGACTAGCACCTTTATCACTTTGAAATCACCCAAGTAAGTAATTGGTAACCTTCAATTTCATTCCTGTTTGACTTTTGAATATTAATTTTTTGACTTCAAATATTTTATGGTTTTTGATATATAAGTTTTGATGGTAATAATTGTATGAATAGATTGATTTTTTAATAGTGTTTTCATTGTTATAACTTTCATCAATTATTTTATTTTATTAGGGCTTTTATTTGGGGTCAATTCATCATCTCAACTTTATAAAAATTAGTTACACTATATCAATTTTCAATTGTGTGAATCATGTATATAGATTCCTTGTCCGACTAAACTTGACAATTTCATTTTATTCAAGAGTTAAATATTTTCTACTTTTACTTCTGAATTTTAAAAAAACCATTGTTGTTAATTGTTATAGCAATTGAATCACCATCTCCATTGATATTTATAAAAAGTTATATTGATGAAAAATTACAGAAAATTGAAGACAGTGAGAAATGAAATCAAATCTGGAATTTGCACAGTATCAAGCTTGAGTTTTCAAATTCAAAATCCAAGTGTAGTAATAAGAACAGTAAAATGAGAGTATACGCAGTTTATAGTTGATTTCTGAGACGTTTTAATAATTGAAATAAACGTATAGGAAACTATTAAAGGCATGGAAGGAATCAAAACCACCACCAGACACCTGAAGAAGCTTCTAGACTTATAATTCACACCTTACAAACACAATAAACAACTGATTTTCAGGGTTTATTGTCGATTTGCAGTCTCCCGCATCCACATTCGTTAGTTAAAATCACCGCCTTAGGTGAAGCTCCACCACTTGCTGATGGGCTCAAGTTCGAGTTACACACACTTCCTGTAAGAATAAGCTGTTTCTACATCCACACTTTGTACAAATTCTTTTTCTTTTACTATTGTGAATTTATTTATTTACTTGATTGAATTTAGGTGGATGCAAAGGCTATAGTAGATGGGGATACGGTAATAGTCTATGTTAGTACTACAGATGCTCGAGAATCGTCACGTGTTCCTCAAGAGGTACAAATGGCAGTTGTTGAACGAAATGGAGCACTTTATGAGGGGAATTACACCAAAGCAGATGCACTGCACAAGCGAATCACAAATGCAGGCTATCGGTAATCGGTCACGACTCGAATGTATGCGATACTGATCTACTTTTTATAAAGCTTTTATGATTTGTATTACTTGTTGACACAGAGTATTACGTATCAATAACGAGGACATTCTAGCACGAAAGTATCGGATTAGACTGAGGTATTTCAATTAGATTTGTGCCTTGTCTAAAAGGTGACAACTTTAATTTGATTTATGCAGTTTTATTATTGGGTGTAATACGAGTCATTGAAAACAGGGGAATAGATGCACCTGAAACCTCAATGCCATACGGGAAAGAGGCAAAAGAGGAGCTGGCGAAGATACTTGATGGTAAGTGTTTGAAGATATTGATATTTGGTGAGGATCGTTACAAGCGTTTTGTTGGCGATATATACTGCAACGGCATCTTTGTGCAGGTAATTTGGATGCTTTTATAGCAAGGTTGCAAAAATTGTTACTCGGGGAGTACTCGGATGTTGACCAAGTTTGACTTTGATTGATTTTGACCGAGTTTTGACCGATTTTCCTAGTAATCCTGAGTTTTGACTGAATTTCCACCAATTTTCCGAGTAATTCCAAGTTTTGGCCGAGTTTGACCAGGTTTGACCGTGTACTCATCGAGTACTCCTTGAGTTAAAAAACGAGTACTTGCTGAGTAATTCTGAGTTTTTCAACTAAATGTGTGACATAGTGTTGTCTACTTACAAATGTAACGCAACTAATTTGTGAAACCTGATTAACATTTTCAAAGGAATTGATGTTAAAGAAAGGTCTTGCATGGCACTACACTACTTATGATAAACGGTTGGAACTAGACAAGGTGATTTTGATATATATGTTACTCATTCGTTTTAGTAATATGATTTTGGTAAGAACAATCTTTTGTGTCTGATACCGTTTGATTATAGTGGGAGAAAGTTGCGAGAGCCAAGAGAATTGGGTTGTGGGCTTCATCAAATCCTGAAATGCCATGGGCGTGGAGGAAGAATCGGCGTGAGCACAGATAGCTGTAACGATTACAAAGGATACAAGAAATTTTTGGCTTCTCGGATATGGTCTTCGGTAAAACAGTAAATGGGATTAAACCCCGTAAAACAGGTGTACGAATAACTACCTTAAATTCTTTATAATCAAACTCTCATATATAAATCTTTACACAACAGTCAAGAAGAAAGTTAATAAGAAGATTCGAAAATTTATATCATAGTTAGCAGTGACTCAGCAAACACAAAGTATATACATTTAAGGCTGAAAGAACATCTTTTTCTTTTTCTTTTTTTGTATATCTATTTTCAATAGTATTAGTATCACACATGATGGTTAGTAATAAGTTGAATTCGCTCTCTCATTTGAATAATCCAGTTTATATTTAAGTTCCTTTGGTATCAAGTGTGATTGTGACAACTGCATTACAACCATACAATATACAGAATTATGTGTTACGGAGTATATGTTTAATATAACAAGCTATGTTCAATAAATTGAACAAGAAGCTAAAGCTCAATACAGTACACAAACTTTGCATGTTCCAAAACTTAAGATGCCAAACTAGTATAAACAAAGAACGTACGATACAAGTAGACACAAGTAGACGTTGAAGAAGTAAACTTTACAAGAATATCTAACTCGAATAGTTTCAACTCATACAAAATAGTTAAGGACACAAAGTGAACTTATATCAGTTATCAATTAAAACAGTAAAACCTACCATGTAAATGTGTTGCATAATCAAATCTAAAGCTGTCAAAGGACAATCTTGTGTATATTATAAACATCAAAAAACATAAATCCAATAAATAATACTCCGTAGTAGCATAGGATTTGGAAAGTTTCTGAACGAAGAAACTAAACATACTTGCAGGAGAATGTCACTCGCTTAACTCTTTAGTTTAGTAACCAAGTATAGATCGAAGGAGAAACAACACCATTCAATCATTAAACATTATAGAACCAATATATAAACCAAATCAATCAAATGTGTAATAATGTATATGGTTGATGTATTACAAAGTTATGTCATTCATGGCCCCAAAATATGAGGCATTACGACCGCATATAAATGAACAATTACAAATTCAATGGAACCATATTTACAAAAATAATTGAACATTGTTTATATGAGGAAAATGTACTCAAGTAAGATCATCTTCTTCGAGCTCTTTGGCCTTGAGCATTTCCTTCACTCTCACTAACAGAGTTGTCTTCAACGCATCCTGTGTTCACAAAGCTCATACATGTAAACCACTTCTTGTTCCTTATGCACTTTTTATTCGAATAAACGGGTAAATGGATACAGTTTTCACAATATGATTTACTGATTGTAACATATATAACTACCACAACATATCACATAATCTACATCTCACCTCCCCCATACATAATCTACATCTCACCTCCCCCATACACCACGCATGTGTTACTGGGTTTTGTTGTTCATATCACATAATCGCACGAATGTCACTAAAATAATGATGAAATGTTGGAAACAGATAACAGAAAATTCATACCAGTTTAGTAAGGCTATCAAATTCCTTAACTGCATCAGTAAACTTTTCAACATCTTCCTCGTCAATGGATGAAGCCAAATCCTACATACAAAAAACAGAGATTACACTAAGACCTTCTCTAACCATCAGTGTTACTCAAGGCCAAAATCACCAACACGCCTATTAGTGGTGGCGTGCTAGCCATGTGCTAGGTGGCGTGCATGCTTCAAGCACGGGAACAAAATGTGGAGTGCTAATTTTTGATTGGTTGATTTTTCTTTTTTGATTAATTTTTATCCTCTTTTTCACCCAACTTCCAATCAGATTTTAACACATCACCCAACACGCCATCAACACCCCACCCCATTATTTACCAGTTTACCAGCACGCCCATCAAGCACCCCACCCCTACCCACCAACACGTCAAAACGCCTATCATTGTTAAAAGTGGTCTAAATGTAAAACTATTGCCAATTTTTATATATAAGATAAGATGCGACATACCGCCAATAATCTATGTTCACGTGAGCCTGCAAAAGTCGGATCCATATCCTACAGTAATAAATACACATTCAGACTACACCTCTAATCCCGAAAATACAACAAATAAAAGTAAACAACGTTTAGCTAAACCTATCGTCTGACCTGGTATTTATCCAACGCGTTTGAGATTGCAACGATATCATTTTTACAGAGTTGGCAAATGCCAGCGTTAAGTAGATGTCTTTTAGCTCCACTTTTAAGTAGATGATTGTTGAGTGATTGCCTTGCTACTTCTTCATAAAGTTCAATTGCTTTCTGGTATCTGGTACATTATTTTAGGATAGCTGTTTAAGTGAAACTTTCATATAGACCCAATATATATATATATATATATACATATATATATATACATGCGCTTACTGTTCGAGTTCAGCTGCAAATTCTGCAATTTTCAAATTGCACTGATTTTCAGAACTGCTGACTTCTTCACCTTGATAAAGATCAGCCGCTTTCTCATAGTAAACCATAGCTTTCTCCAAGTTCCGTTCTTTTTCATATAACTCTGCGATTTCCTGCACACAAAAAAATAATAATAAATAAATAAATAACAACTCGTTCAACTTATAATTGCAAAAGCGTTTAAGTAACACGGAGTTTTTTTTTTTTTTTTTTTTTTTTTTTTTTTTTTTTTCATGGTAAACAACCCTGTATTCGAGATTCACCTTGCAGTATCTTGCTGACATACTAAGTCTCCCAAGTTCCATGAATATTTCTAATGCTTGCTCTAGCCGAGATACGCATTCTGTAAGTCAACAATATCATTATTATTACGAGTATAAATATATAAATTTCTTTGAAATGAGCATCGAAGGAGATAACGTATGTACCTGTAGTATTGGTTTTCTTATAACAATGACCTGCATCAGCATAAGCATTAGCAGCATCATGTTTGCTATCCAACTACAAACAAGAACCATCATCGTATCATTATAGATTCTAGAAAATGCATCATATGATGTTGTGCTCACATACGTTAATTGTTTAATTTACCTTTATAAAACACTCGGCTAATTTGACATATACCGCCCCGGCTTGATCCCCTGATAGACCACATCTCACATTAGCAACGGGAAAACCATCATTTTATGGTGTTGGACAATACATATGCCACATAATAGATATGCTTCTGCGTATAGGCTACGACATATATTTTATTGGTCTCTAAGTTCTTGAGGACGGGGTCCTGATATACCTACAAGAGGTCTCAGGTTCAAACCTACTAGCATGTTAGAAAAAGTCGGAAACAATCACGGGATAACCCCTTTCCCTAGGTAGTTGAGCAAGGAGAACCTTATCCGTTTACCATTTAAATTCTTCTCATAGGGGTTAGAAAATTTAACAATATTCCATCAAATGTTAGAAATCATAAGTAATGAAATAGAAATAAATATATAAACATATACAAAAGCAAAACATAAGAAATTTAGACATATAAATATCAAAATCAAGATAATGGCGAACGATTCATACATGATTTCCCAAGTTTATAAAAATTGGCCGCTTTTTCGTATAAATCTGCAGCGTCTTCAAGTTTGGAACCGAATAACTGCCAGCCATTAAGCTTTTTTTCTGCCTGTTTTTCACAATCTTCACCTTTTGATATATGATCAGACATTTTCTTTGTTTCTATGTTTCCCAGAAGATTCAAGGGAAGCTTGGGAATTCAAAAGCGTAAAACCAGGGTTGTATCTGCAACTATTAGCCATTAGTTACACAATTGTAGGATACTTTATGATTATTTTCACATCTTGATCATCATCGTTCACGTAAATGACCAAATAATCGTATAATTAGAATGTAATTATATTTTTTGAAAGGCTTTAAATTTTATTTTGATCCTTCAAAATTTAAAATTGGTCTTTATCGGTCAAATTAAATAAATAATACTAATTAATTATGGTAGTTACTCCTTTTATTTAATGGCGGTTAGAGTCGGTGGTCCGAACGCGATGTCTAAACTCCCACCTAAGGATGAAAATGGATTGAATATGGATCGGATGAGGGCATATCTATATTCATTTATTTTTTTTAATCCATATCCATTTATAAAAATTCCATCCATCCATATTCATATCCGTCGGGTGAAGCGGGTTAATGGATAATCATTCATATCCATTTAAATTTATTTTAAGTTTAACAATTATAAGTGGTGATTCACTGTATACGGTCATAAGAAATATTTCTTAATAGTTTATGCGACCGAAGTCACATTTTTACTAATCTATCTATATAACAAATAATCAACAAATAACCTATTAAACGTGTAAAGGTATTGATTCCTTGTAAGTTGTTTACTATTTAGTTATATAGAATGACAGTTAAACCATCAAAGTATGATAAATACATTTAATGATTTAAACAAAACAAAATATAGGAAAAAATTTATATTATTAGAGAAGATATAAAAAAAGATGAATATAACTAATGAAATATCACTACAGAAATGATATTAATTCTAGTGATAAATTTATATATTTAGTTATTCCGGGTGAAAGCGGGTTCATCAATGGATGAAACTTTTCATCCATATTCATTTTGATTTATCCATATCCGTATCCATATTCATATCCATTTATATCATATCCATGAATAATCGGGTGGATATCCACTGGATCGGGTATCCATTTCCATCCCTACTCCCACCCAATCAATTTTATGGGACGAACTATTAAAGTCTTACTGCCCCTCAGGAGAAAACCTCACGGCGAATCCATACGGGCATCGCGATATGAGGCTTAAACGCATAGTCGTCGGAATCTCCGAGACCCATGAAATGGGCGGGTAATCACAAGGGAAATATTTTTTGCAGCACATTAGAGTCGAACTCCTAGGTCACCACCAATGCACCCATCCTTACGGTTGACGGTTGGCCATTTATTACCGTCGCTATTTATTGAACTATTTTTTTTATTAAAAAAACGTAAACGTAAATTAAATTAAAGTTGATCTGATGATCTAAAGAACATTACAAGTAACACAAGTAACGCATGTCCAAACGATCTTTTTAAGTAGACCATATGTTCAACTTGAACAAAACACAACGACTACAATCTAATACATTCGTAAGTAAGTAGACGACCTACATGAAATAACATGAACACACTTGAACTCATACTAATATAACATTGACATCAAAACACAATGGCAACAAACATATAATCCGCTTGAAACAACCAAACTCCACATCTTTGTTGATATGGACCCACGTGTAACATGAGATAATGAACCGCCATGAAACTTGAAGTATTATGATGAAACCAAATCTGACCCGAAATTATGAAAGTCCACCAAGGCAAAATTACTACCATTATCCTAAATCCTAATATCCTAATCTATAGTTAGTATTAAAATTCTATAATGATATGTCATTATTAGGCTAATTCTTTTGTTAGAAAAATCAAAAAACAAAAGATAAAAAATCTAATCATGATGGGTGATGTCATTAATCTAAATAATTTCGAACTAAAATTAAATCTTATTAATTAATTATTATTATTATTAAATCTTATTAATAATCATTTTAACTTTTAAAATTAAATAATTTTTAATTATTTTAATTAATTATTTTGAATTAAGTACGAAAATGTATAAAAGCTGTAGTGACCCGAACTTTTCCATGTTTATATATATTAATTGAGATTGATATTTACATGATTAAATGTTTCCAACATGTTAAGCAATCAAACTTTTTAAGACTTGATTAATTGAAATATGTTTCATATAGACAATTGACCACCCAAGTTGACCGGTGATTCACGAACGTTAAAACTTGTAAAAACTATATGATGACATATAATGGATATATATATAGTTAACATGATACTATGATAAGTAAACATATCATTAAGTATATTAACAATGAACTACATATGTAAAAACAAGACTACTAACTTAATGATTTTTAAACGAGACATATATGTAACGATTATCGTTGTAAAGACATTTAATGTATATATATCATATTAAGAGATATTCATACATGATAATATCATGATAATATAATAATTTAAAATCTCATTTGATATTATAAACATTGGGTTAACAACATTTAACAAGATCGTTAACCTAAAGGTTTCAAAACAACACTTACATGTAACGACTAACGATGACTTAACGACTCAGTTAAAATGTATATACATGTAGTGTTTTAATATGTATTTATACACTTTTGAAAGACTTCAATACACTTATCAAAATACTTCTACTTAACAAAAATGCTTACAATTACATCCTCGTTCAGTTTCATCAACAATTCTACTCGTATGCACCCGTATTCGTACTCGTACAATACACAGCTTTTAGATGTATGTACTATTGGTATATACACTCCAATGATCAGCTCTTAGCAGCCCATGTGAGTCACCTAACACATGTGGGAACCATCATTTGGCAACTAGCATGAAATATCTCATAAAATTACAAAAATATGAGTAATCATTCATGACTTATTTACATGAAAACAAAATTACATATCCTTTATATCTAATCCATACACCAACGACCAAAAACACCTACAAACACTTTCATTCTTCAATTTTCTTCATCTAATTGATCTCTCTCAAGTTCTATCTTCAAGTTCTAAGTGTTCTTCATAAATTCCAAAAGTTCTAGTTTCATAAAATCAAGAATACTTTCAAGTTTGCTAGCTCACTTCCAATCTTGTAAGGTGATCATCCAACCTCAAGAAATCTTTGTTTCTTACAGTAGGTTATCATTCTAATACAAGGTAATAATCATATTCAAACTTTGGTTCAATTTCTATAACTATAACAATCTTATTTCAAGTGATGATCTTACTTGAACTTGTTTTCGTGTCATGATTCTGCTTCAAGAACTTCGAGACATCCAAGGATCCATTGAAGCTAGATCCATTTTTCTCTTTTCCAGTAGGTTTATCCAAGGAACTTAAGGTAGTAATGATGTTCATAACATCATTCGATTCATACATATAAAGCTATCTTATTCGAAGGTTTAAACTTGTAATCACTAGAACATAGTTTAGTTAATTCTAAACTTGTTCGCAAACAAAAGTTAATCCTTCTAACTTGACTTTTAAAATCAACTAAACACATGTTCTATATCTATATGATATGCTAACTTAATGATTTAAAACCTGGAAACACGAAAAACACCGTAAAACCGGATTTACGCCGTCGTAGTAACACCGCGGGCTGTTTTGGGTTAGTTAATTAAAAACTATGATAAACTTTGATTTTAAATTTGTTATTCTGAGAAAATGATTTTTATTATGAACATGAAACTATATCCAAAAATTATGATTAAACTCAAAGTGGAAGTATGTTTTCTAAAATGGTCATCTAGACGTCGTTCTTTCGACTGAAATGACTACCTTTACAAAAACGACTTGTAACTTATTTTTCCGACTATAAACCTATACTTTTCTGTTTAGATTCATAAAATAGAGTTCAATATGAAACCATAGCAATTTTATTCACTCAAAACGGATTTAAAATGAAGAAGTTATGGGTTAAACAAGATTGGATAATTTTTCTCATTTTAGCTACGAGAAAATTGGTAACAAATCTATTCCAACCATAACTTAATCAACTTGTATTGTATATTATGTAATCTTGAGATACCATAGACACGTATACAATGTTTCGACCTATCATGTCGACACATCTATATATATTTCGGAACAACCATAGACACTCTATATGTGAATGTTGGAGTTAGCTATACAGGGTTGAGGTTGATTCCAAAATATATATAGTTTGAGTTGTGATCAATACTGAGATACGTATACACTGGGTCGTGGATTGATTCAAGATAATATTTATCGATTTATTTCTGTACATCTAACTGTGGACAACTAGTTGTAGGTTACTAACGAGGACAGCTGACTTAATAAACTTAAAACATCAAAATATATTAAAAGTGTTGTAAATATATTTTGAACATACTTTGATATATATGTATATATTGTTATAGGTTCGTGAATCAACCAGTGGCCAAGTCTTACTTCCCGACGAAGTAAAAATCTGTGAAAGTGAGTTATAGTCCCACTTTTAAAATCTAATATTTTTGGGATGAGAATACATGCAGGTTTTATAAATGATTTACAAAATAGACACAAGTACGTGAAACTACATTCTATGGTTGAATTATCGAAATCGAATATGCCCCTTTTTATTAAGTCTGGTAATCTAAGAATTAGGGAACAGACACCCTAATTGACGCGAATCCTAAAGATAGATCTATTGGGCCTAACAAACCCCATCCAAAGTACCGGATGCTTTAGTACTTCGAAATTTATATCATATCCGAAGGGTGTCCCGGAATGATGGGGATATTCTTATATATGCATCTTGTTATTGTCGGTTACCAGGTGTTCACCATATGAATGATTTTTATCTCTATGTATGGGATGTGTATTGAAATATGAAATCTTGTGGTCTATTGTTACGATTTGATATATATAGGTTAAACCTATAACTCACCAACATTTTTGTTGACGTTTAAAGCATGTTTATTCTCAGGTGAATATTAAGAGCTTCCGCTGTTGCATACTAAAATAAGGACAAGATTTGGAGTCCATGTTTGTATGATATTGTGTAAAAACTGCATTCAAGAAACTGAATTCGATGTAACATATTTGTATTGTAAACCATTATGTAATGGTCGTGTGTAAACAGGATATTTTAGATTATCATTATTTGATAATCTACGTAAAGCTTTTTAAACCTTTATTTATGAAATAAAGGTTATGGTTTGTTTTAAAAATGAATGCAGTCTTTGAAAAACGTCTCATATAGAGGTCAAAACCTCGCAACGAAATCAATTAATATGGAACGTTTTTAATCAATAAGAACGGGACATTTCAGTTGGTATCCGAGCGTTGGTCTTAGAGAACCAGAAAATTTGCATTAGTGTGTCTTATCGAGTTTGTTAGGATGCATTAGTGAGTCTGGACTTCGACCGTGTTTTCTTTAAAAATGATTGCTTAACATTTTTGTTGGAAACTATATATTTTTAACATATGAATATTATGTGATATATTAATCTCTTAACGTGTTTGATATTATGTGATAGATGTCTACCTCTAGAACAAGTCCCATTGACTCACCTAATAATAATGAAGAGTCAAATTTAAATTGGAATGATTTGTGGACTGATTCACAAGTTCCCGAAGAGGAACCGGAAGAAGAGTCGGAACCGGAAGAAAAATCGGAACCGGAAGAAGAATCGGAACCGGATGAAGAAATAGAACCGGTGGGGGAAATAATAAAACGGTTAAGTAAAAGAAAATCCTCAACCAACCGACCAAAGTTAATTATGGTCAATGGTGTTTCCGCCAAGGAAGCAAAATATTGGGAGGATTACCAATTCTCCGATGAATCGGATTCCGACGAGAATTCCGATGATGTTATAGAAATTACCCCAACTGAATTTAAAAAGGCAAAAGAAAATAATAAGGGAAAGGGCATAAAAATAGAGAAATCTAATTCCAACCCCGATGAACTTTATATGTATCGTCAACCCCCGAAGTCCTTAAGTTGTAACAATGACCCGGGAACCTCTAAACCACCAGGTTTTTCTAAACCAATGTGGACAACGACGGCTCGTATTAGGGGAACATCATATATCCCTAGAAACTTGGCAAAACGAACCAAAACTGAAGAAGAAGAAACGAGCGAGTCGGAATAAGATAGTTGTATTCGTGTGGGGTAATATATGTAATATAGTGTTCTTATGCTTTATGATATATGTAAAAATTGCTTGTATTAATAAGTATTTTTTTATGAATCTAACTCTTGTCTATTTTACAGTTTAAAAACACAAAATGGATAGACAACCCAATATTTTAAGAGACCTACCCGGAGACATGATTGATGAAATCTTGTCTAGAGTCGGTCAGAATTCTTCGGCACAACTATTTAAGGCGAGATCAGTTTGTAAGACATTTGAAGAACGTTCCAAGAATGTCTTGGTTTATAAGAGACTTTCGTTTGAAAGATGGGGGATATCACATTGGGAAACCCATAAGTTACGATGTGTTTACTTTGACGCATATATTGCGGGGAACCCAAATGCTATTTTACGCAACGGGTTAAGAAATTATTTTGACTCAATATATCCGAATATTGGACTTCGTGATTTAGAAAAAGCGGCTAACATGCAACATAAAGAAGCATGTTATGCTTACGGATTAGTAATGTTCGCTTCTCACCAAAGTGAGAACAAGAACATCGGGCTACAACTATTAAACAAAACGTTTCCACAAGTGACGGAGTCGGTAATTGGGGTAAGAAATGAGGTTTTTAGATTATTACGGGACTGTTGGACATTACGTAACCCTCGTCCCTTTGATGACGTTACAACACGCTGTCTTATCAACGGCCATAACGGTTATGTTGCACAAGACCAAGGATGGGAAGTAGTCCTAGTAAAACCAGAATGCATGACTTGTTTCTGGACGTATGAATTACGTGTCTTTATTGCCTTTGCTGAACGACTTGTGTACTAGCTAGAATTGTCTTCACAACTATCTTGTATCAAAGTTATTGTGTGCTATATTTCATGCTTTATGTAAAATAAGCGGTATTGTAAGTTTGTAAAATATTGTATAAAAGTTTGAACGCGAAATATTATTATAATCAGTTTTTCATATAGAATTGTAGTAGTTGAATTGTATATTAGCTACTAAGTATGAACTTAACGGGTAGGTACTACCCGAATTTAAACTTATAAAACGCTAATATGAAGAAAAAGCTTTTATAAATGAGTTCATATTATGCTACGAAATACTATTAACTACTCTTAATATTCTGTATGATTAACTTGTTCCATTTGACTATTTTGAAGGAAATGGCACCGACTACTCGACACACTGTGAATATGAATGAAGAGGAATTCCGTACTTTTCTAGCTTCAAACATAGCCGCAGTACAGGCTGCGCTACATACCAATAATAACATTGGATCTAGCAGTACAGGAAATCGTGTAGGATGCACCTACAAAGAATTCACTGCCTGCAAACCTTTGGAATTTGATGGAACTGAAGGACCGATCGGATTGAAACGGTGGACCGAGAAGGTCGAATCGGTGTTTGCCATAAGTAAGTGTACTGAAGAGGACAAAGTGAAGTACGCTACACATACCTTCACAGGTTCTGCGTTAACATGGTGGAATACCTATCTAGAGCAAGTGGGACAAGATGATGCGTACGCACTACCGTGGTCAGCATTCAAGCACTTGATGAACGAGAAGTACCGTCCCAGAACCGAGGTCAATAAGCTCAAGACAGAACTTAGAGGGTTACAAACCCAAGGATTTGATATTACCACGTACGAAAGACGATTCACAGAATTGTGCCTATTGTGTCCGGGAGCATTCGAAGATGAGGAAGAGAAGATCGACGCGTTTGTGAAAGGATTACCGGAAAGAATCCAAGAAGATATAAGTTCACACGAGCCCGCCTCTATACAACAGGCATGTAGAATGGCTCACAAACTAGTGAACCAGATTGAAGAAAGAATTAAAGAACAGACTGCTGAAGAGGCCAATGTGAACCAAGTCAAAAGAAAGTGGGAGGAAAACGGTGATAAGAATCACCAATACAACAACAACAGCAATTACAACAATAATCGCAACAATTATCCCAACAATCGCAACATCAATCGCAACTACAACAAACGGCCCAACAACAACAACAACAACAACAACAGCAACTACAACAATCATCCCAACAACAATAATAACCGCAACAACAACAACAATCAGAAGCAGCTATGCCAAAGGTGTGAAAAGAATCACTCGGGGTTCTGCACCAAATTTTGCAACAAGTGTAAAAGAAATGGTCATAGCGCGGCGAAGTGTGAGGTCTACGGACCAGGGGTTAATAGAACGAAAGGAACAAATGGTGTCGGAACGAGTAATGGCGGAGCAAGTAGTGTCGGAGCAAGTTATGCCAATGTAGTTTGTTATAAATGTGGAAAACCAGGCCACATTATTAGAAATTGCCCGAACCAGGAGAACACGAATGGACAAGGCCGTGGAAGAGTTTTCAATATTAATGCGGTAGAGGCACAGGAAGACCCGGAGCTTGTTACGGGTACGTTTCTTATTGACAATAAATCTGCTTACGTTTTATTTGATTCGGGTGCGGATAGAAGCTATATGAGTAGAGATTTTTGTGCTAAATTAAGTTGTCCATTGACGCCTTTGGATAGTAAATTTTTACTCGAATTAGCAAATGGTAAATTAATTTCAGCAGATAATATATGTCGGAATCGAGAAATTAAACTGGTTAGCGAAACATTTAAGATTGATTTGATACCAGTAGAGTTAGGGAGTTTTGATGTGATAATCGGTATGGACTGGTTGAAAGAAGTGAAAGCGGAGATCGTTTGTTACAAAAATGCAATTCGCATTATACGAGAAAAAGGAAAACCCTTAATGGTGTACGGAGAAAAGGGCAACACGAAGCTACATCTTATTAGTAATTTGAAGGCACAAAAACTAATAAGAAAAGGTTGCTATGCTGTTCTAGCACACGTCGAGAAAGTACAAAATGAAGAAAAGAGCATCAATGATGTTCCCATTGCAAAAGAATTTCCCGATGTATTTCCGAAAGAATTACCGGGATTACCCCCACATCGATCCGTTGAATTTCAAATAGATCTTGTACCAGGAGCTGCACCAATAGCTCGCGCTCCTTACAGACTCGCACCCAGCGAGATGAAAGAACTGCAAAGCCAATTACAAGAACTTTTAGAGCGTGGTTTCATTCGACCAAGCACATCACCGTGGGGAGCTCCTGTTTTGTTTGTCAAGAAGAAAGATGGTACATTCAGGTTGTGCATCGACTACCGAGAGTTGAACAAACTTACCATCAAGAACCGCTACCCACTACCGAGAATCGACGACTTATTTGATCAACTACAAGGCTCGTCTGTTTATTCAAAGATTGACTTACGTTCCGGGTATCATCAAATGCGGGTGAAAGAAGATGATATTCCAAAGACTGCTTTCAGAACACGTTACGGTCATTACGAGTTTATGGTCATGCCGTTTGGTTTAACTAATGCACCAGCTGTGTTCATGGATCTTATGAACCGAGTGTGTGGACCATACCTTGACAAGTTTGTCATTGTTTTCATTGATGACATACTTATTTACTCAAAGAATGACCAAGAACACGGTGAACATTTGAGAAAGGTGTTAGAAGTATTGAGGAAGGAAGAATTGTACGCTAAGTTTTCAAAGTGTGCATTTTGGTTGGAAGAAGTTCAATTCCTCGGTCACATAGTGAACAAAGAAGGTATTAAGGTGGATCCGGCAAAGATAGAAACTGTTGAAAAGTGGGAAACCCCGAAAACTCCGAAACACATACGCCAGTTTTTAGGACTAGCTGGTTACTACAGAAGGTTCATCCAAGACTTTTCCAGAATAGCAAAACCCTTGACTGCATTAACGCATAAAGGGAAGAAATTTGAATGGAATGATGAACAAGAGAAAGCGTTTCAATTATTGAAGAAAAAGCTAACTACGGCACCTATATTGTCATTGCCTGAAGGGAATGATGATTTTGTGATTTATTGTGACGCATCAAAGCAAGGTCTTGGTTGTGTATTAATGCAACGAACGAAGGTGATTGCTTATGCGTCTAGACAATTGAAGATTCACGAACAAAATTATACGACGCATGATTTGGAATTAGGCGCGGTTATTTTTGCATTAAAGACTTGGAGGCACTACTTATATGGGGTCAAAAGTATTATATATACCGACCACAAAAGTCTTCAACACATATTTAATCAGAAACAACTGAATATGAGGCAGCGTAGGTGGATTGAATTATTGAATGATTACGACTTTGAGATTCGTTACCACCCGGGGAAGGCAAATGTGGTAGCCGATGCATTGAGCAGGAAGGACAGAGAACCCATTCGAGTAAAATCTATGAATATAATGATTCATAATAACCTTACTACTCAAATAAAGGAGGCGCAACATGGAGTTTTAAAAGAGGGAAATTTAAAGGATGAAATACCCAAAGGATCGGAGAAGCATCTTAATATTCGGGAAGACGGAACCCGGTATAGGGCTGAAAGAATTTGGGTACCAAAATTTGGAGATATGAGAGAAATGGTACTTAGAGAAGCTCATAAAACCAGATACTCAATACATCCTGGAACGGGGAAGATGTACAAGGATCTCAAGAAACATTTTTGGTGGCCGGGTATGAAAGCCGATGTTGCTAAATATGTAGGAGAATGTTTGACGTGTTCTAAGGTCAAAGCTGAGCATCAGAAACCATCAGGTCTGCTTCAACAACCCGAAATCCCGGAATGGAAATGGGAAAACATTACCATGGATTTCATCACTAAATTGCCAAGGACTGCAAGTGGTTTTGATACTATTTGGGTAATAGTTGATCGTCTCACCAAATCAGCACACTTCCTGCCAATAAGAGAAGATGATAAGATGGAGAAGTTAGCACGACTGTATTTGAAGGAAGTCGTCTCCAGACATGGAATACCAATCTCTATTATCTCTGATAGGGATGGCAGATTTATTTCAAGATTCTGGCAGACATTGCAGCAAGCATTAGGAACTCGTCTAGACATGAGTACTGCCTATCATCCACAAACTGATGGCAGAGCGAAAGGACGATACAAACGCTTGAAGACATGCTACGAGCATGTGTTATTGATTTCGGAAACAGTTGGGATCGACATCTACCGTTAGCAGAATTTTCCTACAACAACAGCTACCATTCAAGCATTGAGATGGCGCCGTTTGAAGCACTTTATGGTAGAAATTGCAGGTCTCCGATTTGTTGGAGTGAAGTGGGGGATAGACAGATTACGGGTCCGGAGATTATACAAGAAACTACCGAGAAGATCATCCAAATTCAACAACGGTTGAAAACCGCCCAAAGTCGACAAAAGAGCTACGCTGACATTAAAAGAAAAGATATAGAATTTGAAATTGGAGAGATGGTCATGCTTAAAGTTGCACCTTGGAAAGGCGTTGTTCGATTTGGTAAACGAGGGAAATTAAATCCAAGGTATATTGGACCATTCAAGATTATTGATCGTGTCGGACCAGTAGCTTACCGACTAGAGTTACCTCAACAACTCGCGGCTGTACATAACACTTTCCACGTCTCGAATTTAAAGAAATGTTTTGCTAAAGAAGATCTCACTATTCCGTTAGATGAAATCCAAATCAACGAAAAACTTCAATTCATCGAAGAACCCGTCGAAATAATGGATCGTGAGGTTAAAAGACTTAAGCAAAACAAGATACCAATTGTTAAGGTTCGATGGAATGCTCGTAGAGGACCCGAGTTCACCTGGGAGCGTGAAGATCAGATGAAGAAGAAATACCCGCATCTATTTCCAGAAGATTCGTCAACACCTTCAACAGCTTAAAATTTCGGGACGAAATTTATTTAACGGGTAGGTACTGTAGTGACCCGAACTTTTCCATGTTTATATATATTAATTGAGATTGATATTTACATGATTAAATGTTTCCAACATGTTAAGCAATCAAACTTTTTAAGACTTGATTAATTGAAATATGTTTCATATAGACAATTGACCACCCAAGTTGACCGGTGATTCACGAACGTTAAAACTTGTAAAAACTATATGATGACATATAATGGATATATATATAGTTAACATGATACTATGATAAGTAAACATATCATTAAGTATATTAACAATGAACTACATATGTAAAAACAAGACTACTAACTTAATGATTTTTAAACGAGACATATATGTAACGATTATCGTTGTAAAGACATTTAATGTATATATATCATATTAAGAGATATTCATACATGATAATATCATGATAATATAATAATTTAAAATCTCATTTGATATTATAAACATTGGGTTAACAACATTTAACAAGATCGTTAACCTAAAGGTTTCAAAACAACACTTACATGTAACGACTAACGATGACTTAACGACTCAGTTAAAATGTATATACATGTAGTGTTTTAATATGTATTTATACACTTTTGAAAGACTTCAATACACTTATCAAAATACTTCTACTTAACAAAAATGCTTACAATTATATCCTCGTTCAGTTTCATCAACAATTCTACTCGTATGCACCCGTATTCGTACTCGTACAATACACAGCTTTTAGATGTATGTACTATTGGTATATACACTCCAATGATCAGCTCTTAGCAGCCCATGTGAGTCACCTAACACATGTGGGAACCATCATTTGGCAACTAGCATGAAATATCTCATAAAATTACAAAAATATGAGTAATCATTCATGACTTATTTACATGAAAACAAAATTACATATCCTTTATATCTAATCCATACACCAACGACCAAAAACACCTACAAACACTTTAATTCTTCAATTTTCTTCATCTAATTGATCTCTCTCAAGTTCTATCTTCAAGTTCTAAGTGTTCTTCATAAATTCCAAAAGTTCTAGTTTCATAAAATCAAGAATACTTTCAAGTTTGCTAGCTCACTTCCAATCTTGTAAGGTGATCATCCAACCTCAAGAAATCTTTGTTTCTTACAGTAGGTTATCATTCTAATACAAGGTAATAATCATATTCAAACTTTGGTTCAATTTCTATAACTATAACAATCTTATTTCAAGTGATGATCTTACTTGAACTTGTTTTCGTGTCATGATTCTGCTTCAAGAACTTCGAGACATCCAAGGATCCATTGAAGCTAGATCCATTTTTCTCTTTTCCAGTAGGTTTATCCAAGGAACTTAAGGTAGTAATGATGTTCATAACATCATTCGATTCATACATATAAAGCTATCTTATTCGAAGGTTTAAACTTGTAATCACTAGAACATAGTTTAGTTAATTCTAAACTTGTTCGCAAACAAAAGTTAATCCTTCTAACTTGACTTTTAAAATCAACTAAACACATGTTCTATATCTATATGATATGCTAACTTAATGATTTAAAACCTGGAAACACGAAAAACACCGTAAAACCGGATTTACGCCGTCGTAGTAACACCGCGGGCTGTTTTGGGTTAGTTAATTAAAAACTATGATAAACTTTGATTTTAAAGTTGTTATTCTGAGAAAATGATTTTTATTATGAACATGAAACTATATCCAAAAATTATGATTAAACTCAAAGTGGAAGTATGTTTTCTAAAATGGTCATCTAGACGTCGTTCTTTCGACTGAAATGACTACCTTTACAAAAACGACTTGTAACTTATTTTTCCGACTATAAACCTATACTTTTCTGTTTAGATTCATAAAATAGAGTTCAATATGAAACCATAGCAATTTTATTCACTCAAAACGGATTTAAAATGAAGAAGTTATGGGTTAAACAAGATTGGATAATTTTTCTCATTTTAGCTACGAGAAAATTGGTAACAAATCTATTCCAACCATAACTTAATCAACTTGTATTGTATATTATGTAATCTTGAGATACCATAGACACGTATACAATGTTTCGACCTATCATGTCGACACATCTATATATATTTCGGAACAACCATAGACACTCTATATGTGAATGTTGGAGTTAGCTATACAGGGTTGAGGTTGATTCCAAAATATATATAGTTTGAGTTGTGATCAATACTGAGATGCGTATACACTGGGTCGTGGATTGATTCAAGATAATATTTATCGATTTATTTCTGTACATCTAACTGTGGACAACTAGTTGTAGGTTACTAACGAGGACAGCTGACTTAATAAACTTAAAACATCAAAATATATTAAAAGTGTTGTAAATATATTTTGAACATACTTTGATATATATGTATATATTGTTATAGGTTCGTGAATCAACCAGTGGCCAAGTCTTACTTCCCGACGAAGTAAAAATCTGTGAAAGTGAGTTATAGTCCCACTTTTAAAATCTAATATTTTTGGGATGAGAATACATGCAGGTTTTATAAATGATTTACAAAATAGACACAAGTACGTGAAACTACATTCTATGGTTGAATTATCGAAATCGAATATGCCCCTTTTTATTAAGTCTGGTAATCTAAGAATTAGGGAACAGACACCCTAATTGACGCGAATCCTAAAGATAGATCTATTGGGCCTAACAAACCCCATCCAAAGTACCGGATGCTTTAGTACTTCGAAATTTATATCATATCCGAAGGGTGTCCCGGAATGATGGGGATATTCTTATATATGCATCTTGTTATTGTCGGTTACCAGGTGTTCACCATATGAATGATTTTTATCTCTATGTATGGGATGTGTATTGAAATATGAAATCTTGTGGTCTATTGTTACGATTTGATATATATAGGTTAAACCTATAACTCACCAACATTTTTGTTGACGTTTAAAGCATGTTTATTCTCAGGTGAATATTAAGAGCTTCCGCTGTTGCATACTAAAATAAGGACAAGATTTGGAGTCCATGTTTGTATGATATTGTGTAAAAACTGCATTCAAGAAACTGAATTCGATGTAACATATTTGTATTGTAAACCATTATGTAATGGTCGTGTGTAAACAGGATATTTTAGATTATCATTATTTGATAATCTACGTAAAGCTTTTTAAACCTTTATTTATGAAATAAAGGTTATGGTTTGTTTTAAAAATGAATGCAGTCTTTGAAAAACGTCTCATATAGAGGTCAAAACCTCGCAACGAAATCAATTAATATGGAACGTTTTTAATCAATAAGAACGGGACATTTCAAAAGCTATGCAAAAGGAAACCAATTCTAAATTATATTTCAATTTACACTTTTAAAATTAAATGACAACCAATATTATCTCTTATGATTGGATGTGAATTGTTTTATATGTATTTTAGGTGTTGATGAAATGTTCAACGAGTTTCTTAGTCGGACTCCGTGGTTCCACGAGTCATTAAACTAAATGACTTTAACGTTTACGTTCACTTAATACATAAAACATATCATTAACAGTTTTGTTTAAACAAACTCGTGGTTCCACGGGTCATTTCACTAGTATATTTATTAAAAGACGTCTCATTAAAAGTTAAAAGATATGTCAATAAAATAAAACATGAAAAGAAAAGATAAAAAAAAAGAGGTGATTCTCACACACCACTTTTTGATCTGTGTACACTTTTATCCCATAAAATCACAGTTATACCTCTAGAAAGTTGAACTTATATTATTATTATAAGTATAATTAAGGGTAAAATAGGTAAGTCGGCGTACATTATAACAACCCTCACTTTTTGACTTCTGAAATTACTGAAATGACCCTAGGGTTTACTGTCTGACTATACGTATTAATTATTTAAGGGTTGTTATATACACAATCAATTTAACGTTGACCAAATAATAAACTTTTATTCGACACTCACTGCTAATTAAAATTTATGCATTTCAATAATATTATTTATAACTATTAATCTATAAGTAATAAATAAAAAGTGACATTTATATAAATAATAAAACAATTGGGAACTAAATAAAAATAAATACAAGTCATGAATTAGTAAAAAGAAAATAATACTTATCATGTAGTAAATGTAAAAATAATAATAAACATAATAATAATAATAATAATAATAGTAATAATAATGAGACTAAAGAATCATAAACAATTACATCCTTATGTTGACTAAAAATAAAGTATAAACTAGTACATCCTTATGTTGACTAATTATAAACTAGTACCACCTTTTGTTGACTAAAAATTATAAAACAAAATAAAATCATTAATTAGAACATCCTTATGTTGACTAACACTCTAATACTTGCACTATATAAACACTCCTAGACTCCTAGTTTCTCATTCACAAATCACACCAAAATCCTCTCTCAAAAACAATCTCTCCCTCTCCCTCTCTTGTGGTATTCGGATCTTCAAGCTTGTTCTTCGTGTTCTTCAAGAATCTTCAAGGAATTCTTCAAGATTTTTAAGGCTTTGATCTTCCATCTTCATCGTGTTCATCTTTTCTTTGTTAATTATCTTGAATCTTCAAAGGTATAACATAAACCCTAAACTATTTACATAAACTTTAATCTTTGTTAATTCATATTCATATTATAAACTTGTTATTCATAAGTATATACATAAACACTCCTAGATTTATATATACATATATACATGTAAAAAAAAAAATTTATTTTTATGTATATATACGAATTATATATACATATACATATTAAAACCTTAAACCCTAATACTACTTATACTAGTACTTAACATGTATACACTATTACTATTACTAGCACCTATAACCTACTACTTATATTGTAGCACAAAAACATTTTGAGATATGTATTAGAGATGTATAGATCTTCGAACTTTCTTGATGAATGGTTTCTACGAGATTCTAGGCAGAGGGTTTGGATTTCCGATTTAAAGGGTCCTATGGCTCAAGCCCCTAGATCTAAATTAGCCATTCGAAGGGAAATGGGTGATTGGAAGCTTATCTAATACGGCAAGTATCCTAAAATGAAAAACACTCATAAAAGTAGAAACTCTCTAGTCATAGAAACTTAGTAAAATAAGAAACTTTCTAAAAATGGAAACTTTATAAAAATAGTAACTTACTAGGAATAGAAACTTAGTAAAACAAACTATACTTAAACACATACTTAAACTTAAACATGGGCAAAACACTTAACTACTCTTAAATGTCAATAGGTTGACTTTCCTGCTCACTCGTTCAACTCTTTATTCCGAGGAATAACTCTCTCTCTACTTACTAAGGTGACTTTCATAGCCCCACTCTTATTGCTATAGCACTTTTTATACTTACTGAGGTGAGACACATGCTGCTTTTATACTTTAAACAACTTAGACACAAGTACGAACCTAAACTGTACTATGACTAGCTTATGCTACTAAGACCCCACAGTGATATTTTTTAATTGCTTTCAGGATAAGGCATTCTTAATTATTGGGGGTAGGCCTATCGGGAGTAACGTCCCCGATACATTTGACCGTGATGTCTTTGTATTACTTAATAATGATTTAAACATGGTGATAAGGTACTGCCAACTTATCATCGGGGCAACAAAACAAACGTTTAGTCTAAAATATCACGAATCAGTACTACTTTTGGATCTGCGAGATCTACTTTTTGATCCTGCGGGAGATCAACTTTACAACTAAATCTTGTGGTCTAAAAACAACGATAACTACTTTTGTTAAACCTATGAACTTCACTCAACCTTTTTGGTTGACACTTTAGCATGTTTTGTCTCATGTGCTGTTTGATTCAAGCTTTCTTATCTACTACTAGGGGTGTTCAAAATATCCGAATCCGAAATCCGAATCCGAATTATCCGAAATCCGAATCCGAAAATATCCGAAAAATCGGATATCCGAAAATTCGGATATCCGAAAATCGGATATCCGATTTTTCGGATTCGGATATCGGATGGAGTTTTTAAAATTTTCGGATATTCGGATATCCGAATATCCGAAAAATTTTAAAAAATCCGAAAAAATCCGAAAAATATCCGAAAAATATCCGAAATATCCGAAAATTATCCGAATATCCGGAAAATTATCCGAATATCCGGAAAATTATCCGAAAATATTCGAAGTTCTTCAAAAATATCGGATATTCGGATAATCCGATATCCGAATCCGAAATTTCGGATATCCGAAAATCGGATATCCGAAATTTCGGATTCGGATTTCGGATGGGGTTTTTCACTATCCGAAATTTCGGATATCCGAAATTTCGGATATCCGAATTTCGGATATCCGAAAATGAACACCCCTATCTACTACTTATGTGATGCTACTTGGACTTAGGATCAAGAGATATCGCATTTATTACTTCTGCATATGAACAATTACTTTATCGTTATTTCCATTATTGTAACGACATTTCATTTTCCGCTGCGTACTCAATAAAGTTAAATTTTCTCATTTAGTATTGTTCTCGTATTATAATATGTTGGTTTATTTGATATTAGTAACGTTTCTTCCAGACCCTATTGGGAGGACGTTACAGATTGGTATCCGAGCATAACCAGGCTGTTATAGAGAACCAGGATTGCATTTTTATGTGTGCCTTACTTGCTAGCTAGGGTGACTTAGCAATCTAGGAAACCATAACCTTTCCTGCTTTAGACTTAAAGCATTTAGAATTGCCTTATAATCTTAACAATCATGCTTTACCAAACTTGACTTAAAGATTCTAATCAAAGTCTCTTTCCTAATGTAGGACTACAACTTTCCTTGACCATAGTGCCTTTAATTGTTGCCTTTAACTGTTAAATGCTACACTATACTTTAGAAACTTTACTTATCTTAGAATGCCGAGCTAATCTAAGAACTCTGCTCACTTTCCTGAGTACTATCCAATTACACCACCGCATCTAAATGCGACACAATGATTTCAGAAATTCTTGACATTCATAAGTCATCTATCATGGTTATGTGTATTACATATGTATTACATGAAATATTATCCATGATTTTGAAATTCTTATAATTGTTACTACTCACACTCAAACGTATATAACTCTCTGTTATATCACGTACCTATATGCCTTATGCCTTTATGCATCGGTTTGCGAATTGAAAAATGTCATTGGGTTATCACAGTATACGAATTGAAAGTCTTTAATCAAAAAATTATTAGATTACATACTTATCACTTTATGATCTCGACACGTCATACTGCCATTATTAAAGTAAAGACACATCATATCTTATTATATCTTATCGTATCTATCCTAATAGATTTTGTCTAACACTTTTCCTAAATTCCCTCCATAAATTACGGAAATCTTTTTGCTATATACACGTATTCGAGGAGACGAATATATCATCCAGTATTCAAAACTAATCTCATATCAAAAACACTAATTCCAAACACATAATATGGATTCCTCGAACTCTTCGAGCTCCAATGGCAGCGTAACCGGAATGAACCAACCAATCAGCCATCATCTATTTTGGATGAATTGGGGATGGGTTCGTAGTAAACTTAATCAATGGAGACAAGAAGAAGGTGATCCCTTCCACCAACCGAATTCACCTCTTGGTGAAGAACCTGAAGCACTTACTGGCGAACCCGTTCGGAACACTATTTTCACCCTCATTTCCAGGATATCCAGTCACGAATATATAATATCTAAAATTTTAGATCTTATTCATCCACTTGTCCGAACCGCCAATCATCCCGGAATAATAGAAGAAGTCAACGAGCTTCGCGCTCGAGTAGTGGCTCTGGAGAATATGGTGCGAAACCTACGAACACCAGCAGCATCACCAGCAGCATAACCAGTACCACCAGTACCATCGGCATCACCACCAACATCACCAGCTTCACCAACGAAAACATCCGCATTCCACGCCTCAACATCACACTCAGTACCTCAAACATCAACATCATACGCCCCATAGATACCAAGGAATATTAGTAATAATGAGTTAAGATGTATTGACTCATTCTTCCTGAAGAATTACATATGTATACTTTATATATATGGATTGGAACAATAATAAATCTTTTCATACTAAGCTATTACATGTGAATCTTAACTAGTATGTACTACTTGATTAATTCATATCATTAATATGCTATGATGTAGATCCTTCGTTAATGACTTAACAATCGTTAATCACTGCTTCAACACAATAAACTCCATTTCATAATAAACCAAGTGTATTACTCAAATACATGATTGATTGTATACTTTCATTTTCGATGTACTCGAAACTTTCTAGAAAACATCATTCGTGCCTTATGAATTTCACAAGAATTCCAAGAGCACCAACATCATATACTGAGGTATATCAATAACAATGAATGATGAAGTATTGATTCATAACTTCATTAGCGAAATATTTCGCGACAATTATGAAATCTCTAAGGTTTTGGAGATTATTTATTCTCGTTTCAACCGCAAATCAAATTAGTTTAATATTATATTAACTCATTAAATCTATATTATATCTGAAGAATACATATATGAACGTATATCTTCTCTTTTGTACAAACTGTTAATTGTGAAAATATTTTAATGGGTAGGTAATACCCGAGAAATATTTATATCTCACATTAATATGTTACATTGTACATTCTTCAAATTCTGATTCAATAATCAGTAACTATACTACTTACATCCACATATGTATCCGCGCACCAAAGAACAACCATTTTCATTCAAATCAAATTACATATTCTGAATTTGATATATCAGAATTCAAGTAAAGCTATAGCAGATGTTATCTTCCTAAAGATCACTACATTCATGAATTATATTCATTCGTATTCTATGATGAATTATCACATCAAACCACCAAAATTATCATTCATTACTTTTGAAATCAACAACGCCTATTCGTCAACCATTAGATCCATTGACGATTACAATCAGCGTTTAATCATCTAAAAATAAAATTTCTTGAAACCATCTCGGGTTGTCAATCAATGATTCAGATTCGTTAACCTTGAGAATGCTGATGAAGCAGCAAATGCTATAGATGTTCTTAAGGGCTAACAGTTTGATAATAAAGAATGGTATGTTGGAAAAGCCTAAAAGAAAATTTGGAACTGAAAAACGGATTGAGCTAACCATGGAGGAGACCAAGGACAAACACAAGGGCCAAACCCTATATTCAAAGAATCCAGGAAATTCTGAATCCCGTGAAATCTTTAGAGAATATCTTGCTCCAAAGTCATGTTAAAAGCATCAACTTTCGAACTTAGAAATTCCAAAATATCATCATAAATATCCTCTATATTTCGGAAGTTATCTTCATAACGATTCATGTCCGCAATTAAGTATCTCTTTGCGATATCTTTATAAAGGAAACTGTTTTAGTTTCTATATTCTGTAAAATTCGAGTTTAAATTATAAATTGTTTGAAGAAGTGATTGGGAATTGAAGCATGAGTTAATATGATATAATGACGTCAGGCCAACGTGATTATATTACAGTAAGTCATGCTCAGTTTTTAATGGAAGATGATGACTCATAGATTTTATAATCATCATTTGCCATGTTACACGACTCTTACATTCTATTTAACCTCTAAACATATCAAGAAAATATTTTTCTTGATGATTCGGTCTTTTTCGGATATTCTGGTAATATGACAAATCAAATCATGCTATTACCTTTCCTTTCTACTTTATATATTATGATCATTCAAAACTTCATACCTATGAATTCTGGACCATTACTCGCTTGACTTGAAGTCGGGAAGAAGAAACAAAAACATAAAGCTCCGACATATAAGGGAATATATAAAGCCCGATAACAACTCCGAAATTACAAACCGTGTATATCAATGCGTATAGCAATATAAAGACACGGGATAATTAAAAACACTATAACCCCAAGAGCATAGAAGAAGTAAACAGATTCCTCTGGCGGTAAAAGAAAAAGAAGAATGACTGCATAGATGGTCAATATAATAACCAGGATCAGAACTGGATTTAGCATTTTCTTAATCTTTTGGAAGTTTGAATTGAGAAAGAAAGTATAGAAGTGGTGAAGATAATGAAACGGAAGAAGCTAATTTATAGCAAAATTCCAAACACATCAATCGAGGCAAATCACCGCATTTAATCAAACAAATCTCAAAATTTCGTAAATACTGGAGAATCAAATCTTATAGATTACGAAGATTTCCTTTAATTCCTTGAATTCCGGAAATCAATCGTGACTACGTCAAAAGTTAAGGCGAACATTTAATTTTCTCATTTCACTCTTTTATGATAGCTTCGTTTATACTCTTCCTATAAACGAATCGTTTTATCCATATTATTCAATAGTGATAAAACTTTATTTTTCAACTTATATTCATCATTAAAATATTCTTGTTGTAAACAATGAAGATCTCTATCAAATTTCATGACTGTGATTTTCACGAACTCCTCTCTGTTTGTCTGCCCTAATATTGTGGCATAAAATGCTCAAGGTTTTAAATGAGCTCAATACCATTCATAACACATTTCATGTATCCAATTTACTGAAATGACTTGTATAACATCATCATTTTGAATGATCTTCGCATTAATGATAAAATGCACTTCGTTGAAGAACCTATAGAAATCATGGAAGGAGAGGTCAAACAAACGCGTAAAAGCAACATACCTATCATTAAAGTCTGTTGGAATTCGCGTAGAGGCCCCGAATATACCTGGGAACGCAAAGACCATATGAAACGGAAATATCCCCATCTCTTCTCAACTGCTGATGCATCCGAGAAGTCTACCTAAAACTTCGGGACGAAGTTTTTATTAACGGGGAGGTACTATAACAACCCTCACTTTTTGACTTCTGAAATTACTGAAATGACCCTAGGGTTTACTGTCTGACTATACGTATTAATTATTTAAGGGTTGTTATATACACAATCAATTTAACGTTGACCAGATAATAAACTTTTATTCGACACTCACTGCTAATTAAAATTTATGCATTTCAATAATATTATTTATAACTATTAATCTATAAGTAATAAATAAAAAGTGACATTTATATAAATAATAAAACAATTGGGAACTAAATAAAAATAAATACAAGTCATGAATTAGTAAAAAGAAAATAATACTTATCATGTAGTAAATGTAAAAATAATAATAAACATAATAATAATAATAATAGTAATAATAATGAGACTAAAGAATCTTAAACAATTACATCCTTATGTTGACTAAAAATAAAGTATAAACTAGTACATCCTTATGTTGACTAATTATAAACTAGTACCACCTTTTGTTGACTAAAAATTATAAAACAAAATAAAATCATTAATTAGAACGTCCTTATGTTGACTAACACTCTAATACTTGCACTATATAAACACTCCTAGACTCCTAGTTTCTCATTCACAAATCACACCAAAATCCTCTCTCAAAAACAATCTCTCCCTCTCCCTCTCTTGTGGTATTCGGATCTTCAAGCTTGTTCTTCGTGTTCTTCAAGAATCTTCAAGGAGTTCTTCAAGATTTTTAAGGCTTTGATCTTCCATCTTCATCGTGTTCATCTTTTCTTTGTTAATTATCTTGAATCTTCAAAGGTATAACATAAACCCTAAACTATTTACATAAACTTTAATCTTTGTTAATTCATATTCATATTATAAACTTGTTATTCATAAGTATATACATAAACACTCCTAGATTTATATATACATATATACATGTAAAAAAAAAAATTATTTTTATGTATATATACGAATTATATATACATATACATATTAAAACCTTAAACCCTAATACTACTTATACTAGTACTTAACATGTATACACTATTACTATTACTAGCACCTATAACCTACTACTTATATTGTAGCACAAAAACATTTTGGAATATGTATTAGAGATGTATAGATCTTCGAACTTTCTTGATGAATGGTTTCTACGAGATTCTAGGCAGAGGGTTTGGATTTCCGATTTAAAGGGTCCTATGGCTCAAGCCCCTAGATCTAAATTAGCCATTCGAAGGGAAAGGGGTGATTGGAAGCTTATCTAATACGGCAAGTATCCTAAAATGAAAAACACTCATAAAAGTAGAAACTCTCTAGTCATAGAAACTTAGTAAAATAAGAAACTTTCTAAAAATGGAAACTTTATAAAAATAGTAACTTACTAGGAATAGAAACTTAGTAAAACAAACTATACTTAAACACATACTTAAACTTAAACATGGGCAAAACACTTAACGACTCTTAAATGTCAATAGGTTGACTTTCCTGCTCACTCGTTCAACTCTTTATTCCGAGGAATAACTCTCTCTCTACTTACTAAGGTGACTTTCATAGCCCCACTCTTATTGCTATAGCACTTTTTATACTTACTGGGGTGAGACACATGCTGCTTTTATACTTTAAACAACTTAGACACAAGTACGAACCTAAACTGTACTATGACTAGCTTATGCTACTAAGACCCCACAGTGATATTTTTTAATTGCTTTCAGGATAAGGCATTCTTAATTATTGGGGGTAGGCCTATCGGGAGTAACGTCCCCGATACATTTGACCGTGATGTCTTTGTATTACTTAATAATGATTTAAACATGGTGATAAGGTACTGCCAACTTATCATCGGGGCAACAAAACAAACGTTTAGTCTAAAATATCACGAATCAGTACTACTTTTGGATCTGCGAGATCTACTTTTTGATCCTGCGGGAGATCAACTTTACAACTAAATCTTGTGGTCTAAAAACAACGATAACTACTTTTGTTAAACCTATGAACTTCACTCAACCTTTTTGGTTGACACTTTAGCATGTTTTGTCTCAGGTGCTGTTTGATTCAAGCTTTCTTATCTACTACTTATGTGATGCTACTTGGACTTAGGATCAAGAGATATCGCATTTATTACTTCTGCATATGAACAATTACTTTATCGTTATTTCCATTATTGTAACGACATTTCATTTTCCGCTGCGTACTCAATAAAGTTAAATTTTCTCATTTAGTATTGTTCTCGTATTATAATATGTTGGTTTATTTGATATTAGTAACGTTTCTTCCGGACCCTATTGGGAGGACGTTACATACATAGATCAAAAAAAGAGAAAAAGAACTTCCGTTAACATTTTTATTTTTAATAGAATCTATAGTTTCTTTTAAAATTCTAAAATGATGATGTCATTATTAGGCTAATTCTTTTGTTAAGAAAAAATCAAAAAGAAAAAGAAAAAAATCTAAACATGGTGGGTGATGTCATTAATTTAAATAATTTTGAATTAAAATTAAATCTTATTAATTAATTATTATTATTAATCTTATTAATTAATTATTATTATTAAATCCTATTAATAATTATTTTAATTATTAAAATTAAATAAGTTTGAATTATTTTAATTAATTATTTTGAATTGAGTACGAGAATGCAGTGTTGTAAAAAATCCGATTACTTAACGATTAATCTCCGATTAATCATTTATAAGAGCAATCCGTTCCGATTTCTAAAAATCCGTTTAATTAAAAGGTCAACGTCAATTGACGGGTCAAAATCGAATTTTGTAACCAAAGTCGGTCAAAGTCAAAAATGGCTACCATTTTAACATGAATTGAAACTAGAACTTTATAGTTTTAGACCAAAATGAACAATTTTAGACAATTATGTTATGATTTATTTTTATATTTACACATAGAATTTTTAAAATCTAATATTTTAATGTATACAGTACAATCCGATTAATCCCCGATTAATCCCCGAATTTCCGATTAATCTTTTCAAAGTCCCGACAGATTAATCCCCGAATAGCGAATTTTGCAACCTTGCGAGAAGGTATAAAAGCTAGGCAGAATGAAACAAATTCTAAATTTATATTTTAATTTACACTTTTAAAATAAAATGACGATCAATATTATCTCTTATGATTAGATGTGTATTGTTTAATATCATTTTAGTTGTTTGATGAAATGTTCAGCTGACGAGTTTCTTAGTCGGACTCTGTAGTTCCACGGGTCATTAAACTAAATAATTTTATATTTTTACGTTCACTTAATACCTAAAACATATCATTAAACTGTTTCGTTTAAACAACCCGTAGTTCCACGGGTCATTTCTAGAGTTTAAAAAAAATTAAATTCTTATTAATCGATAGAGTATCTGACCGTTGCGGTAAGTCAGTAACTCAGGCCATGTACAAACACCAACCTACACCTATATATAAATGTGTAGCCGTTGAATTTACAATCCAAATTTCCAGTTCAACACATTATGCTCTCAATCTCAATTCTTCGCCGTAAATCATATCTCCTCTCCAATTCATGCGATTCATCGGTTCATCTTCAACTCCGGCCAGTTTCTTTCTTTCTTTCATTCAATCTTATTATTTTTTATCGTAAAAGTGACTGTGGATAATTTATGTGTATTTTTTGTGTTTATTTCTGATCTACTGCATGAATTTTGATTGTTTTGGATTTGTGAATTCTAGGGTTTATAGCTATCTTTTATTGTATGGATTATCATATATTTATGGCTATCCTTTATTGCGATATTGTGGTTCTAATGTTAGGGTTTTTGAATTTAGGATTCATATAATCAATTCGGAATTGAGATTCTTTGTGAATTTTTAAAATATTATTATACGATTTGATTTGTTCTTTGTTGTTCTTTTAATGATCCTGATTTTGTCAGGGTTATATCTTATTGATTCTTTTTGCTACAGTGCTTATAGCTGTTACTTTTTTGTGGTTATAACCGTTAGGTCATGTGAACACCAGAGTGTATATCCATTTTTGTTGCTTATGGTTTCTTGGATCTTGTTGCGAATTGATTGATTGTGTGTTCATTTGTAACTTCTTGAATGGATATACAAATTTTTTGTTTGTGAATTTATTCTGATTTCTTGAGTTCCTTTATTGATTTGACAGATTTTTTGTTTTTTCTGATTTCTTGTTATCAAGATTGATTGATTGTTACTTTGAAAATGGTATTTATATAGGTTTTAAAATTCTTTGTGAATATGTGATTTATTGTATGGATTTACATTTATTTATAGCTATCAGCTATTGCTTTCTCTTAGTGTTTTTGAAATTAGGGTTAATTGATTAATTCGAAACTGAGATTCTTTGTGAATTTTCTTTATTTATTGTATGAATTTGATTATTCGTGAAACTTTGCTTACCTTTTTTGTGGTTATAGCTGTTAGGTTTTGTGAGATTGTTAGTTGTTTATGGTTTCTTGCTTTTTGTTGTGAACTGGTTGTTATCAGAATCAAATGGATGTGGATGTTTGATTTTCTGTTGTGTGTTTATTCGCGATTTCTTGTATGGATACACAGATTTTGTGTTTGTGAATTTATTCTGATTTCTCGAGTTCCAATATAAATTTTATAGATATATTGGTTCCCCTGATTTCTTCTTATTAGAATTGGTTACTTTATGTTATTGTTTTCTCGTGGTTTTGGTGCTAGGGTTAAAGTAGGTTAATTCTGAACTAAGATTCTTTGTGAATTTTTAACTTATCATATGAATTTTATGTGTATTTTGTTTCCTTTTTATGTCGTGAGGGTTTGTACTTTTTCTTAGTGATTATCTTGAAACTATGTTTATTTCTATCATTTTGTTACTTTTTTGTGGTTATAACTATTAGATTTTGTGAATACCAAGGTTGTATATAGCTTTTGTGTTGTTAATTGTTTTTTGGATCTTGTTGTGACCAGTTTATATTAAGTTCCTATATGATATGAATTTCACAGACTTTGTGTTCTCTTTTCAGAATTCTTGTTATGGTTATTGTTATTACTTATTAACATTCGTTGCTACTTTGAAATAAGTGGTGATATATGTATAATTGGTTCTTTATGAATCTTTGATTTATTAGATGCACTTTCTTTTATTTATAGCTATCAGTTTTTGCTTTCCTGTGGTTCTGATTTTTGTTAGGGTTTAGTACTTTTCCGAGTTTGTGTTGTTTATGATTTTGTTAGTTCTTAGGTTGTTATCTGTATTTTATAGATTCCAACTTAGAAACTTCAGTTGTTATAGATACTCAATAAGCTATGAAATGGAGTTTTTGTGTTTGTGTTATACCTGTGGATCTGCAGATCAAAATAATGAGCCGAGCTGCTGATCTTTCATCTTAAACTTTCGTGAATTAACATTTGACCCTTTAATGTTATATGTAAATCAAATTGACTCAATCATAATTAACACGTTTGAAATATTGTTTCACGAAGGTTGTTACAGTCCCTGACTCCTGAATTCTTAAGTCAATAACCAGTACAACTTCAACATTAGTGAAGATTAGAAAAATGCTTGATGCTAAATCATTGATCTCATGCACTTCAACTGGGAAGGTACGTTTCATTTGACAGCTGCAGTTTGTATACGTATCTTTATAACATTTTCCACTCTTTAAACTTGATTGAAATGCTATAATTGTGCTGGGTTTTTTTAACAGTACAAGACGTAATTTCACATACTGTTCCAGCTTTCTTTACTTGATTCTACAAACTTTGGCATCTGAAATTGACGTGGCATCATCCGAGTGTGTTCGTTCTGTTCACGATTAAAGGTAATCTTTAGGTAGAAATATTGTTGGGTGACAAGTCAAATCGTTAAGTTTTTGTATGAGTTGGTTTGACCCTAAACAATTTTTATCGAAGCCTTTTCATAGATAATAATGTATTATTCGTTATTGATTATGTGAATTGATTTTATCTATAACAAATTTTCTTTTATAGTTTGTTAGTACAAAAAGCTAAATTACATGTGGGCATGTGATGGAAGATACCTTGCTGTCGGCTTTTGCAGTTCAGCTGTCGGATTGATCTACCACTAAACAAGTTTATGGGGTATATCTTTCTTTTTAATTGTTCATGAATTTTTCTCTTAGCTTTAACACGTACTATCTTCACAATTATTATTATGTGTTAAAAGTAAAGTTTGAATTAATGTAAGACACTGTTAGAAGATGAATTGCTGTCATATCTGATCACTGTGCATACACTGGTAAAAAAGTATAAACTTCAATACATTCTTATCCCATTGACTCTAAATCTTTTATATGCAGTCCAAAAAGTTTTGATAGGTCGACTCAACCAAACTCGTCTACTTATCTGTTTTGACCCCCATTATCCACCTCTACCTTCTTAACATTGGTTTATTTTATCAGTCGAATGCTCTACAGGAATGTCCTCGATCTGTAGGATCACATATTTACATCAGGTAAACGAATTGAAATGGTCAACATCAGGTAAACGAACAGTCAGCTATGTTCATTTGCATTTTGGTTGCCTATATATAAATAATAAATGTATAGCCGTTGAATTCAGAATCCAAATTTCCAGTTGAACACATTATGCTCTCAATTTCAGTTCTTCGCCATTATTCATATATCCTTTCCAATTCATGCGATTGATCGGTTCATCTTCAACTCTGGCTAGTTTCTTTCTTTTCATTCAACTTTATCGTATTTGATTACTGTTGATAATTTATGTGTATTTATTTTGTGTGTTTATTCCCGATTTACTGTATGAATTTTGATTGTTTTTGGGTTTGTGAATACTAGGGTTTATAGCTAACACTTATTATCCTATATTGCAATATGGTGGTTTTAATGTTAGGGTTTTTGAAATTAGGGTTTATATAATCATTTCTGATTTGAGATTCTTTGTGAATTTTTTAAAATATTATACGAATTTGATTTGTTCTTTGTTCTTTTTTAATGATTCTGATTTCGTTAGGGTTATATCTTATTGATTCTTTTTGAAACAGTGCTTTTAGCTGTTACTTTTTAGTGGTTATAACCGATAGGTTATGCGAACACCAGTGTGTATGTATTTTTTTGTTGTTTATGGTTTCTTGTTAACTGTATTTTACGGTTTCCAACTTGAGAAACTTTAGTTATTATAAAGTTTCATAGATATTCATTAACTGTGGAAATGAAGTTTGTGTGTTTGTGTCAGTTATACCTGTGGATTGGATGATTTTTTCTAGTTTTTGAAGGGTTCAATGTTGACTATGATAATGTTATAGGAAGAGTATGTTAATGTTAATGTTAATGTTAATGTTAATATTAATCATTGATCATTGATTAAACACGTGACATGAAAATTAGAATGTCCTATTAATATATCTCATAAGAGGTACACCTGGTTTAACTTTATTTAAGGGCGAAGCTGTTAGTTTTATGTACATGTCCTATTAATATATTTGTTAAATGACTTCCGCTAACTTACCTTATGCTTGCTTCGTACTTTTGGAAAATTTTAAGAAGTTACTGTTAGAAAATAAAATAAATATATGAATATTCAAAAGTGGCATGTCACACCAGTTGGTCACATGCACCTGCTCCGCGGGCTGCTCTCAAGGGATACAAACAAAGCTGCAGGCTTCAACGGATACAACCTAACGGATACAATCTTTCTACTGTATTTTAGGCTCTATAAATAGAGTTATTTTCAGTGTACATAAAAATAAAAAATCAAGTAATTCACAATGTAGTCCTTAAAGATTATTTAGTCTTTTTTATTCTCTTTTATCTTTTTGTATTATCTTTTTGTAGTTCATCATCTTAGATCAGTAAATACTCAATCCAATATCAATAATCAATTACATATTTCTGCATATCAATTGTTAACATGGTATCAGAGCTAACGGTGTAGATCGAGGGATCAATACAATCGTTTTTAGCTTCAATCATCTACCTTAAATCAAGCTGCCATGTCAAAAAGGACGGTAGCTTGACTCATTAATCAACTGAAAACAGCAAGTGAAGCCTCAAAATCATCGGCCATACAACAACAAACAATAGTTGTAGTTGCCATGGTGATTATATTATAGTTTCAGAAGAAGAAAAAAAAAAAAAAAAAAATCGTCGATAGGAAGTAGAGGGTTAGAGTTTGAATCAAACCCTAATTTAGCCATGACTGATTTTAGGGAGGAAAAGGTTGGGATGAAAAAAATAAACCCTTTGTTTAACCCCAAATCGCATGTCACGATCTAAAAATGGGGGAGCTTGATTTCTCTAAATCGTGTGAATTTGCAGAAAAAGGAGATAACCCTTTGTTTTGGGTTTATGCTATAAGAAACGGAACAAGAAAAGGGATATAAATCCCAATTCTAGTTTGACCAAGATTCCATATTTGACCAAAAGTACAACTTAACCCCTTTACTCAAAAATCATGTTCAATGGGTCAATGTAATAAAGAATAGGGAGCTGATACGTACACCACTTACTTTTTGGTGTACCACTTACTTTTTGTCATACACCATCAAAATTTAATTTTGGACCATTTTACCCTTTCTCATAATTAATTTAGGGAAAAGGGCCTTGAGTTAGAAAGGGTAAAATAGTCAAAGATTGTAGTTTGGTGGTGTATGGCAAAAAAACAAGTGGTGTACGGATCAACTCCCTAAAGAATAACTCTTGCTTTGAGAAATGTCAAAATAAAGAATGAAGTAGGGAACACCTTTTGGAAATTAATCGTTTAAATTAGTTAAAAAAATCTTATAAAAAGAAAATCAGTTAAAGAAAAAGGGTTTTTGAAAGGTGGGAAAAAAATATGTTTTGGGAATAGACTGAAAAAGTGTTATAAAAAGTGTGCAGTAAATTACCCTTCAAGATTATGAGAAGTCAAAAGGTTTAACACACTTCAAAAGTTGGTCAGTTTTTTTTTTTTTTTTTTGTAAAAGTGTAGATCGGCAGGGACACCTTAACCCTGTGTTGCCTTTGTCAACCCACCAAGCCAACCCCGTAATAGCCGGATGCCTGTAAAATACCTCCCCCCAAAACCCAACAATTGCGTGCAAGCCGAGTGATTCGAACATGCGCCCCATTTTTGTGTAAGGGGTAAACAACTGTGAGCCCAGGGATCATAAGCAACGGGTACCACTGAAGCACTGCTTCGTTGGTAAAAATTTTCCCTATAGGTCTTCATAATCTTAGGATCACAAAGTTTTTTTTAACTTAACGTGAAAGGTCCATGCAACTTGAAAGTAATTGAAAGTCATTCTCAAAATAACCACACATATTAAACACTTAAATGAAAAAAAAAAACTTTTACTCCGTACTGTACAGAGGATATCAAAAAAGCATGGATGTGCTTTTCTTATATTATTTTTTCAAAAGGGTACCTTAGGAGTCAAAAAAAGGTGGTCACATGTTGCAGCCCGTCTCAACAATTCGAAGGCCTTAGGCAAAAATAAAAATGAGCTCTCACATACGTTTAATTTTTTAATAAATATTAAAAGATAATACCTAAATTTATCAATTTGTATATACTTACAATGCATTTAACTATTTAAAATAACAATATTACAACTTTATTGACATTTTTTATTTAACTAAATATAATATTTCGAGAAATATATATATATATATATATATATATATATATATATATATATATATATATATATATATATATATATATATATATATATATATAATTTTGGGCCCTTCAAACTTTTTGAGCCCTAGGCGGTTGCCTATCTTGCCTATGTCCAAAGACACCTCTGACATGTTGGTTGATGGTCACGAGCAAACGAGAAGAAAAGAAGTGGGGTGGACCATTTTATGTCAATTTGATTGAAAACTTTTACGTAGTAGTATTCTTTGAGAAAAAAAAGATGGCCAGAAACTTTTGTTGGCACAAAAATTTAATTGGAAAACAAATGTGATTATGACTCATTTTATGATTAGAATGTCACTAATCATTTGTTTTTATCATTTTTTCCGGTACATATCTAACACACGGTGAGGGGGAGATTGATTCTAGCGTCACAGTGAGTTGATTACCGAAGCATCTAAGGAATAGAGCAAGACACTCCAGACGAACCAAGCAAGGCTAAAGTTGAACTGGGTTCATGTCAGGCGAGCCAAACAAGGTTCAAGATTAAACTGGGTTCATGTCGGGCGAGCCAAACAAGGTTCAAGTGGAGCTGGGTTCATGTCGGGAAACTTAAATATTCCAAACGAACCAAACAAGGTTCAAGAATGAACTGGGTTCATGTTTGGAGTCTAAATAATCCGGGCGAATCAAAAAGGTTCAAGTCGAACTGGGTTCATGTCAGGAAAAGAAAACTTAAATATTCCAAGCGAACCAAACAAGGTTTAAGAATGAACTGGGTTCACGTTTGGAATCTGAATATTCTTAGGCGAACCAATAAAGGTTCACGTCGGACTAGGTTCATGTCTAGAAACTGAATACTCTTTGGCGAACTAGTAAATGTTCAAGATTGAACTAGGTTCATGTCGGGAGCTTGATGATCGAGGCAAATCAAAGAAGTTCAAGTCAGGAATCGATTGAACAAAATTAAAGACTAGCTCGTGATTGACTAGTCAACGAAAGACTTCTCAACGATTTATGGGCAAGTTGAATTGTGGAAATCCCACTATTCAACTTGAGGGGGAGTGTTAGAAAATAAAATAAATATATGAATATTCAAAAGTGGCATGTCAGACCAGTTGGTCACATGTACCTGCTCTCAAGGGATACAAACAAAGCTGCAGGCTTCAACGGATACAACCCAACGGCTACAATCTTTCTGTTGTATTTTAGGCTCTATAAATAGAGTTATTTTCAGTGTACATAAAAATAAAAAATCAAGTAATTCACAATGTAGTCCTTAAAGATTATTTAGTCTTTTTTATTCTCTTTTATCTTTTTGTATTATCTTTTTGTAGTTCATCAAATACTCAATCCAATATCAATAATCAATTACATATTTCCGCATATCAATTGTTAACAGTTACATATGTAGGCTTGCAAGGCTTAGTTTTTTTGTTGCTTTTTTCATTTGTATTTTGGCACTGTATATATTGGTCGTGCACTTACTAAATCGGAGATATATAGTAATGATTATGTGATATGTTTTTGATGATCAAATTTAAATGTACAAATGCATTCCTTGAAATGTTACAAGACTTCTTATCGTCGTTTGTTGCAGGTTCTGAAAGATGAGGATAAACTAATTTAAATTCATCAATAGTTTTTTTTTTTTTTTTTTTTTTTTTTTGGGTAACGGTGGAACCCCAACTACGAAGCAGGCACATTGGCCCCAACGCAGCGGGTAAACCCCCGGGTAAACCGCAAGCCGACCCTCACGGTTACCAGGTAAAGCATTCTCAGGTGAGCTCCCTTTTTGAACGAGATGGCAGTGCCAAGAATCGAACCCGGGTGGCTCCCTTCACTGGAAGTGTCGGTGGCCATCCAGGCTATGCCTGGATGGTTAAATTCATCAATAGTTCGCTTTAAAAAAAATCATAATTTGTTCACTATATTTTTTGTTGTTTCTGTTCGAGTCAAAGTTTCTTTATTAATTCATAAGCCAGCCAATTACTTGTTTATCCTCATTATCTTTATTAATGCACTGTATTTTTTTGTTGTTCATATGTCGTTTATTAAATTATCACTAAATTATCACCTGTTCAGCGACAATTCAGTGGCGAGGATGTACTAAAACTTTGTCTTACATTATCGAATTGCTTTGTGATGCTTGTGGTATGTAAAACTTCAGTCTGCGTTTAATTGTAGGAAACTTGTAACTTTATGTATTTTATTTTTGCACCTAAGTTTATATTGCAGATGGTTGCAGGTGGATCTGGTGTTCTTCCAGGAACAAGGTACGAGACATGTAAGCGTTGAAAAGGAACTGGCGGGACATACATATGATTCAGGTATGTGAGTTAACAGAACCTATAATTTTAAATGGCCACTAGAATCTCCTACATCATGCATCTTGAGTTGTATGACTTGTATGTCTCGATTGGAACACCTACATCATTAGGATAAGACACCTATCATTGTAATCCAATAAGGCTTAATGGGGTGTGGGTCGGGTTATGTAATACAATAGCTAGTACTGCTTTACGATATTGTAAATCAGTTAATGGTTGATACTAAACACTGACACACATGCTTTAACTGGAAGGTATGTTTCCTCTGAAAGTAGCAGTTTGGTTGAATATTTCAACAATATTCAACTTATAAAATTCAATAGCATGCTATAATTTTAATGGCTTTCTACCATCATATCAAAAGATAATGCTTCAAAATGTTTCTAGAAAGGCCAATTTTCTTTACTTGATTATACAACAAGTTATGGTATTTGGATTGGTTTAGAGTCTTCTGAATATTATCGGTAATGTAGTATTTGGCTAGTTTCCAGCTTTGTTTACAACATAGTTTTAGTATCAAGTGGTATCAAAATGGTGGGCTTGAGCAGGGTTGGATGACAAGTTACAAGTTGAAACACTATGTGTTTGTAACTTAATTTATATATAATACTTATAAATCTCCATACATAATAATTGATAGTACATAGATTTATAACATATATATTCAATTTTGTTTGTCATAAATATGATATACTGTTTTAATATATAGAGTTAGGAAGTTTTATACACTAGAAAAGGAGCCTTTTGCCCATATTAATCCATTTGACTTGTTAATGAGTTAATTGCTTAGATTTTGATATGTTTATAGTTATGTGGTTGTTGATTTCGTATGGTTCTGATAGTTAGGAGTGTATAAGTTTGTTAATTTCATATCTCATTTATTGTACGGATTTTATGCTGTATGTTGCTATCTGTTTGCTGTACGGACATTCTTAATGAATGTTTGACTTATTATACATTCTTGTCCCATTGATCCTAAATCTTTAATATGCAGTCCAAAAAGTTCTGACAGGTCGACTCAACCAAACTCGTCTACTTACCTGTTTTGACCCATTATCCACCTCTTCTACCTTAACATTGGTTTATTTTATCAATTGAATACTCTACAGGAATGTCCTCGATCTGGAGTTGAATCCCTTGACTCTCGATTATAACATCACCATCATGACAACAGAAAGCATATACAACTTATTAATCAACAATTAATGTTTGTGTAGGATCACATATTTATCAGTGGGACAAAGAGACAACAGTAGGAGGTCTGCGAATTGTAATGGTCAACATAAGGTAAACAGGTAAACGAACAGCCAGCTATGTTTATTTGCATTTTTGTTCCTTGAATTCGCAAGATGTCATATTTGCTTTGGATTAGACATGTGCACAAAGTGTTACCTCACATGGTTCCCGTCACACTCCGTGTCCACTTTGGAAATTGGAAGTACCTATCGTTCGTTAACTAGACTTCATTGGGTATACACATTTCTCAGGTATGAGAACTCGAGTCCTAATATAAACATTTCCCGAATCAACCTATGAATAGGTTAATAGGTAATTAATATTTACCACTAATCCTAATGATTATTGACTTCGCATCAAATGTTTGCATGGTAAATCATATATTTTATAGGCTTGTCTAGTTGATTGTACCATAAAATAATTCATTCATGATTATTCAAGTTTTGGTATTTGGATTGGTTTAGTCTTCTGAATATGGTTCGCTGTTGTGGACAATTTTAGAATAAGGTAATCTAGTATTTGGCTAGTTTCCAACTTTTTTACAGTATAGTTGTAGCATCAACTGGTATTAAAATGGTGGCTTGAGCAGGTTGGATTACAAGTTGAAGCGTTAAGTTTTTGTACAACTTAATTTTCAACTAAAACTTTTAAATATCTGTAGATAATAATTATGTATTATACATTATACATAGATATATAACGTATATATTGAATGAATCACAGTATTAGTCATATATATAATATTAATTAATATACTGTTTTAAAATGTAGAATTAGGAAGTGTTATGCATTTCAAAAGGTGCCTAACCCTTATCAGTCCATTTGACTTGTTTATGAGCTAATTGCTTAGATTATAATATGTTCATAGGTATTTGGTTGTTGATTAGTTGAGGTTCTGACAGTTAGTATTTTATAAGTTTGTTAATTTCTCATTTATCGTACGGATTTTGTATTGTTTGTTGCTATTTGTTTGTTGGTTTCTTTCGTTTAGAATTATCAAGGTTTGTGAAAATTAGGGTATGAATAGATTAAATTGAAAGTTTCCCGCCTACAACCTAAAGCTCACATTCTAGATGTTCAAAGTAGCCTTCTTTGAACACCATGTAGAAGAAGCAAAGATGAACACGATGACGGCCGCCCACCATCTCCGTTCACACCATTCCACTGCCATAGAATTTTTACTATAAATAGAGGTGCAAACCTCAATTGTAAATCATCCCAAAATCACTCAGAGAAGTATAATCACAACCTAGAGAGTGTGTGTGAGTTTGAGAGTTTTTTTTTGTAAGAGTTTTGTAATACTCTGTAAATCTATTCTCGTGAGTAATAGAGTTGTTTTTCTCTCAAATTTGTATCTCCCAACGTCCAGGCGATCCCCTCTTCCTAACAAGTGGTATCAAGAGCTTGGTTAGAGACGTTGGTCGAGTTCTTGGGTCTTATGAAGTTTTCTCAAAATTCAATTTTGAGTGTACCATTGGATTCGTCTCGTCGAACCGAGTCCAACGCAAAAAACGACGACTTAAACGGAGTTGTAACGAGCCCAGAAAACGCGGTCAAAGTTTGGTCAACTCGCCGGAGAAGACGACCGGTGCCGGAATTTTCGCCGGAGAAGAAAGTCATGTAGCAATTCACTGTAGCAGTCATGTAGCAATTCACTATAGCAGCTGGCGGCACTGTAGCAAGTCACTGTAGCAGTACTGTAGCGCTACAATTCTGAAATTTTACAATTTGGTCCCTGAAATTTTCAGAATTTCATTTTTGGTCCCTGAAGTTTATAAAAATTATAATTTTGCCCCGTAAGTGGAATTTAAGCCGCGAAGTGTCTATTCCACCATTTTCAACCGTTCCGGACGTAACGGTGATCTCTGTTTTCTACAATTCAACCCCGTTTGTGTTAAAAAATTATTTGTAAGGTGATAATGTCCACAGAAGAGTCAACATCATCTTCCGGAGCTGTGATTATGCTCACAGCCACAAACTACACGCTGTGGAAACCTCGGATGGAAGATCTCCTCAGCTGTAAGGATTTGTTCGATTTTATTGAATTGAAGGGTATAAACCCTGATTCTGCCAAAGAGAAAGAGTGGAAGAAATCAAACCGAAAAACTATTGGTCAGATCCGTCAATGGATTGATCATAGTGTTTTCCACCATGTTGCACAAGAGACAGACGCATATGTCCTCTGGAAAAAGTTGAAGGACATGTACCAGGCCAAGACTGCTCGGAATAAAGCCCTGCTGATGAGGCGTTTAGTCAACATGAAGCTCAAAAGTGGAACTTCAGTTGCCGAGCATACCAGTGAGTTCCAGAACTTGGTCAACCAGTTATCGTCTGTAGAGATACCGCTTGGCGATGAAGTTCAGGCGCTACTGCTACTTAGTTCCCTTCCCGATAGTTGGGAAACGCTGGTAGTAACACTCAGCAACTCAGCACCGAATGGCAAACTTACCATGTCAATGGTCAAGGATGCCCTATTCAGTGAAGAGGCAAGGAGAAAGGACACGGGCACAGATCAGACCCATGCCTTTGTCACAGAGAATCGGGGGAGACAGCGAATGAGTAGCAAAAATAAATGTAGAGGCAGAAGCAAGAGCAGGGGCAGGTCAGCTGATGGCAGAAAACCAACATATAAATGCCATCATTGTGGATTAGAGGGACATATGAAGAAGAACTGCTATAGATTGAAAGAGGAACAAGGTCAAAGCAGTTCACAGCTGAAGAATAAGGGTGGAGAAACATTAGTGACTATCTCTGGTGATGTAGCTTATTGTTCAACCCATGATGAGACATGCCTTCACGTCTCACGAGAAGAAACGGAATGGGTGGTAGATACTGCAGCTTCCTACCACGTGACTCCATACAAGGAATACTTCACAACATACAAAGCTGGTGATTTTGGAGTTGTGAAGATGGGAAATTCCAGTTCCGCTGAGATTGTCGGAATTGGAGATGTCAGGATAAAGACAAGTTCCGGGAGCACAATCACTCTGAAGGATGTCCGCCATGTGCCAGATCTTCGGCTGAATTTACTTTCTGGGATAGCTCTCGACAAACAGGGCTATGATAGTCATTTCAGTAAAGGCACATGGAAATTGTCAAGAGGCGCTATGATAGTCGCTCGAGGACACATTTGTGGCACACTGTACAAGACTCATGTGAAGATCTGCACAGACAGTATTAATGTTGCAGAAAAGGAGGCTTCACAAAATTTATGGCACCAGAGACTCGGTCACATGAGTGAGAAAGGGTTGTCTACCCTAATAAAGAAGGAGCTTATCAATGTAGACAAGGATGCTGCACTAGATCCTTGCAATCATTGTCTGTTTGGTAAGCAGCATAGAGTCTCGTTTAATTCCTCTTCAACGAAAAAATCAGAGTTACTCAGTCTGGTACACTCTGATGTTTGCGGTCCCTTGGAGGTTGAATCAATTTGCTGCAATCGATACTTTCTGACGTTTATCGATGATACTTCTCGAAAGGTGTGGGTATATTTCTTACGGACGAAGGACCAGGTGTTCGATTACTTCAAACAGTTCCATGTCATGGTAGAACGTGAGACAGGAAAGAAGTTAAAGTGTCTTCGATCCGACAACGGCGGTGAATACTCTTCCAGGCAGTTCGATGCCTATTGCAGATCATATGGCATCCGACATGAAAAGACGGTCCCACGTACCCCTCAACATAATGGTATAGCAGAAAGAATGAACCGAACAATCATGGAACGTGTTCGGAGCATGCTCAGTATGGCTAAGCTGCCAAAGCCATTCTGGGGAGAAGCAGTCAGAGCCGCTTGTTATTTGATCAACCGATCTCCATCAGTACCACTGAATTTTGAAGTTCCGGAGAAACTTTGGTCTGGAAAGGATCCATCATACTCTCACTTAAGAGTATTTGGATGTTTGGCGTACGCACATGTATCCAAGGAGCTCAGGCAGAAGCTGGATGCAAGGACCACTCCATGCATATTCATAGGCTATGGAGATGAAGAATTTGGATACAGATTATGGGATCCAAAGGAGAAAAAGGTGATCAGAAGTAGGGACGTGATGTTCCATGAAAGCCAGGCAATAGAAGATATTGAAAAGCCCACAATATCTCAGAAGTCAAATGTTGCTGCTCAGGTGCCAGAGGCAACAACGGAATCATTCATGAGAAATGAATTTTCAGTGCAAGAAGAAATGCCAGAAGTAGAAGATAATGAGGAAAATGACGGTGCTGAGCAGGGGGAGCCACAACCCCATCTGCCAGACATTCCAGCACCATCACAAGGTCAAGATGATGGTGGATCTCCTCAGAATGTTCCAGAAGTTCGTAGATCTGTACGAGGTCGGATTCAATCGAGTAGATATCCAGAATCCAAGTACCTTCTACTTACTGAAGATGGAGAACCGAAGAGTTTTCATGAAGCAGTAAGTCATAAGGATAAAGAAAAATGGTTGCTCGCAATGCAGGATGAGATGGATTCTCTGCAGAAAAATCAAACTTATGAGATTGTAGAACTTCCACGCGGGAAGAAGGCACTGAAAAATAAATGGAAAAGTGGAAAAGTGGTGAAATACAAAGCACGACTTGTAGTCAAAGGATTCCAACAGAAAAAAAGGGATTGATTTTGACGAGATATTTTCACCAGTAGTCAAGATGACTTCAATTAGAGTCATACTTGGAATGGTCGCAAGTATGAACTTGGAGCTTGAACAGATGGATGTAAAGACAGCTTTTCTTCATGGAGATTTACATGAAGAAATTTACATGGAGCAGCCAGAAGGTTTTGAGGTTTCAGGAGATAACCTCGTATGCAAGCTGAAGAAAAGTTTGTACGATTTAAAGCAGGCACCTAGGCAGTGGTACAAGAAGTTTGACTCGTGCATGGTGAGTCACGGGTACAAGAAAACTGCAGCAGATGAGTTTGTCTACATTCAGAAGTTTTCTGAAAAAGATTTCGTTGCTCTTCTACTATATGTAGACGATATTTTGATCGTAGGGAAAGACGCAACGAAGATCAACCAGCTGAAGAAAGAACTCTCTAAGTCTTTTGACATGAAAGACTTAGGACAGGCTCAACAGATTTTGGGAATGCAAATAACCCGAGACAGAAAGAATAAAAGGTTATGGCTATCTCAGGAGAAGTATATTGAACGAGTGCTTTCACGTTTCAATATGAACAATGCCAAACCTGTTAGCATTCCATTAGCCAACCATTTCAAGTTAAGCAAGAGTTCTTGTCCCTCATCCAAGGAAGAGATCGGGGAGATGTCTTCAGTACCATATTCTTCAGCAGTTGGAAGTTTGATGTATGCGATGGTGTGTACAAGGCCCGATATTGCTCATGCAGTGGGAACAGTGAGTCGTTTTCTCTCCAACCCCGGGAAAGAGCATTGGAATGCAGTAAAATGGATTCTCGGATATCTTAAAGGTACAAAGAATCTATGTCTTTGTTAAGGGGGAGCTGATCCAATCTTGGAAGGCTATACAGATGCTGATATGGCCAGAGATCCTGATAGTAGGAAATCTACTTCAGGATTCATTTACACTTTTGCAGGGGGAGCTGTTTCATGGCAGTCAAGACTACAGAAGTGTGTTGCATTATCCACAACTGAAGCAGAGTATATTGCTGCCGCAGAAGCTGAAAAAGAAATGTTGTGGTTAAAGCGTTATCTCCAAGAATTTGGAATCAAGCAAAAGGAGTACAAAGGTACATTGTGACAGTCAGAGTGCTCTAGATTTGAGCAAGAACTCCATGTACCATTCCCGTATAAAACATATTGATATTCGCTATCATTGGATACGCGAGGTAATTGATCGACAACTGTTGAGACTAGTGAAGATCCATACAAAGGAGAATCCTGCGGATATGTTAACAAAGGTGGTGACTCGAGAGAAGTTGGAGTTATGCAGAGACATAACTGGAATGTTCGTGGATTCGGCTGGAGGGGGAGAATTGAAAGTTTTCAGCCTACAATCTAGAAGCTCACCTTCTAGATGTTCAAAGTAGCCTTCTTTGAACACCATGTAGAAGAAGCAAAGATGAACACGATGACGGCCGCCCACCATCTCCGTTCACACCATTCCACCGCCATAGAATTTTTAGTATAAATAGAGGTGCAAACCTCAATTGTAAATCATCCCAAAATCACTCAGAGAAGTATAATCACAACCTAGAGAGTGTGTGTGAGTTTGAGAGTTTTTTTTTGTAAGAGTTTTGTAATACTCTGTAAATCTATTCTTGTGAGTAATAGAGTTGTTTTTCTCTCAAATTTGTATCTCCCAACGTCCAGGCGATCTCCTCTTCCTAACATTAAATGTATGATTTGATCTGTTGATGGTGTGTTATTTTTGTTTCGATGTGGTGTTATGGTTTGTGAATATTATGGTTTATGAATATCATGGTTTTTATGGATTTTATGAGTCTTCGGAATTTTTGATTTAATGTATGGTTTTTGGTTTGTTTGCATGTCTTTTGTCGATTGATTTTAGATTGTATGGATTTGAATTAATTTTAGCTACTGTTTGTTGTTTTTGATTGTGGTGGTTTGTGAAAACTAGGATTTATAATGGCTCTATGACATTATCTGTGAAATGTTTGATTTTTTTAACCGAATTTGATTTGTTTGTAGATAACCTTTTCTTTTCTTGTGCTTCAGTTCTTAATTGTCAAGGTTTGTGAATAGGTTTTAATAGAAGATTTATAGGGTGTAATATGGAATATGATGTATTGTCCGATTCTGTTTTGTGAAATCTTGATTATTTCTACAAGATTTGATTTGATTTGTATTGTAGTTATCTTTTTGTTGCTTTCTTATTGTGATGGCTAGTGTTTATATCAAATAAATTTTGCTTTATGTGAGTATATTTTAGTTTGAATACACAAATTTAGGAGATTCTTGTGCAATTGAATAGGAGACCCTTGCTTGTTCAATCCATTTGACATGTTATTGAGCAAATTGTTTGGATTCCATGATTTTTTTTTTTTTTTTTTTTTTTGTATTAGTTGTAAGTTGTTTGTAGTCGTTTCTTGTGATTATTATCGTTTGGGTTTGTGAAAATTAAGGATTGTAAAGTTGTCTTGTATGGATACACAAGCTTTTTGTTATTTTATTGTATAACTTATATAATTATTTTGAATTGGCTGTTACTGTGAAAAAAGTGTTTAAGGGTTTGTTTGATTCTTTATGATTATGTGATTTGTGTATGAATTTACTTTTGTCTATGATTTTGAAATTATGATTTGAAGAGTAATTCAGTGTTGGGAAATTACGGTCTCACTAATTCTCACCATCCAGCCCAACAATAATAGTAAAGAAATAAGAACAATACACAACACAAGATTTAACGTGAAAACTTCAAAATAGGAGAAAAACCATCGGCCCCCAAAGAGAGAAATACACTATATCACAAATTGTTACAATGATATAGACGACTCTCTTAAGCCAACTACACTCTCCAAAATATTTAACTAATACAACTCTCAAACAAGGGTAAGAAAGAAAGAAATAATCAAATACTTAAAGTGTATTGATTGGTACAAATTGAAATGAAGACTTAGCCCTCCTTTTATAACCAAGTCACCTACCTCCAACTTTCTCCTCACACCTATGTGGGATAACATCCTTCACAAAGTAACCATATCAATTTTTTCTATCAAAAAATAAAACCAAGAAATCTCCACCTTTTTTATAGAAAAAGATAACCATACTTCAACATTATAAGAATAACCGATATAGATGCTTCTTCGACGACAACTTCAAGATTATCATCTTCATGCCGATGACATTATCTCCCAAGAGACAAAACTTGCATCTTTATCGAACATTGTCTAAACCGACAATCATTGTCATCACAGACAATCATAACTCTTAACAAGAATTATCATACTCCACCATTAAGAGTATAGCACTTAGAATATCATATTCCAAGCATTTCACCTCGGCACATGTTGTTGAACAACCAGCTGAAACTTTATGGTGCAACTTCCCTGTTTGGCTTTCCCGAAAGTCCCATCAGCTGCAACATCAGTTTCCACCACACAACCTGCATCAACGCCAAACCAATGCCCATGTGTAATTGTAGAACCGCTAACGAACATCCCTTTCCATGGTGGCGCGGACACACCATGAGGATGGTGTGACTTCAGAGGAATTCGTTACTCTCCGTAACAACGGAGACAATGTTAGCGTCTTTGGAGCCATTTGCCGGATTAGCTCCACCTGGACAATTAACCCTTACATGCCCAGTCTTTCTGCACCTCCAGCATACCAGATTCTTCCCAGAGTTTCTCTTTCGCCTATCCGAACACAACACTATCGTATCTCCTGATGACGAGACCCCGTTACCTTCCAGTCTTTTCTCCTCGGATAGGAGCTTGCTAGTAACGTCTTCAAACTTCAGAGTTTTCTTCCCATACATCAAAATAGGTTTCATGTGTTCATAAGACGATGATAAAAGATAATATCAACCTCAAAGCTTTATCTTCGTCATCTGTTTTAACTCCAATAGTCTCCAGTTCTGAAACAATACCGTTAAGAATACTTAGATGATCTGAAATCTTTGAACCCCCATCCATACGCAGAGTATGAAATTGTTCTTTAAGACACAACCGATTTGAGATGCCCTTGCCCTGGTACAACTGCTCTAGTTTAACCCAAAGCTCCTTTGCCGTTGATAACCCGTGCACATTTGCAAGCACGTTCTTTGCAAGACACAAACGAATCGCACTTGCTGCCCTCAAATCCATATCATCCCATTCTTCTTCATCGAACTTACTGCTAGAATTACTGCCGGGAATAAAGGTGGGTTTACCTTTCAATGCCTTGTGTAACCCGGACTGAATCAACACATCCTTGACTTGAACCTGCCATAAGCCAAAATTGATCATCCCATCAAATTTCTCTACATCAAACCTCATTTTACTGAGCTTCGACATCGTATCCGTATCCTATAAACAATACTTTCTCTGATTTTGCTCACGTTTCGAATAGCCAAAAGATGTAGCAGGTAGCCAGGACCCTTTAAATCGGAAATTCACAACTCGCCACTAACAAATCCAACTATTACTACGAATCAGAAAAAAATATTGTCTAACCAGATACCCTATACGATCAATAGAACTCGTTTCTGATGTGGACGATCCACTCCCGTGCCAACCACAGAGCATACTCCGACTCCTATAACCGAGACCCCCGTCAAACCTGACGCTCTGATACCAGTTGTTGGGAAATTACGGTCTCACTAATTCCCACCACCCAGCCCAACAATAATAGTAAAGAAATAAGAACAATACACAACACAAGATTTAACGTGGAAACTCCAAAACAGGAGAAAAACCACCGATCCCCAAAGAGAGGAATACACTATATCACAAATTGTTACAATGATATAGACGACTCTCTTAAGCCAACTACACTCTCCAAAATATTTAACTAATACAACTCTCAAACAAGGGTAAGAAAGAAATAAATAATCAAATACTTAAAGTGTATTGATTGGTGCAAATTAGAATGAAGACTTAGCCCTCCTTTTATAACCAAGTCACCTACCTCCAACTTTCTCCTCCCACCTATGTGGGATAACATCCTTCATAAAGTAACCATATCAATTTTTTCTATCAAAAAATAAAACCAAGATTCAAAACTATGATTTTTTGTGATTTTTTAATTTATTTCATGAAATTGCGTTGTTTTTTGTGGTTCTGATTTTCATTAGGGCTATATTGATTAATTGATGTTATTAATTCTTGTGAAACTATGTTTATAGTTATCTCTGTATGTTACTTTGTTGCGGTTATACTTTTTATGAACACCGGGAGGCTGAGTTATTGTTTTAAACTGGTTGTTATCCAACTAAATGGATGTGAAATTTGGATTTTGTTTTTGTTCATTTGTGATTTCTTGTATTGACACACAGATTTTGTGCTTGTGAAATTTTATTTTTATTTTTTTGATTTCTCAAGTTCCTATATGAATTTCTCAGATTTTGTGTTTTTGTGTTTGATTCCGATTATTTTCATTGCTTTGATTGAATTGTCTGTGTTTACTAGTGAATTCTTGTATGAATACGTAGATACTGTATGGACGGCCTTACATTTATTACTATTACTATAGTATCTAATAGACAAAAATGGTGAATAGTAATTAGGGGCATTTTTGTCCTTTCACTTTTTTTATTCTAATTAAATTTCACTACACCAAAAAGCCTCCCACACTTTTTCCAAATAGTCAAATCGACCCCTCAAACAGGGGGGTAAGGTGTCAAATAACCATTTTTATAAAAAAATCTTAAATAAACTCCACCCAAATATTCAACGGGTCATATTTTCTCGCTCGCAACGAGTTAAATTTTTCCGACACCATCGTTAAACTCGATATTATCTAATAGACAAAAATGGTGAATAGTAACTAGGGGCATTTTCGTCCTTTCACCTTTTTTTTATTCTAATTAAATTTCACCACACCAACAAAGACCCCCACACTTTTTTCAAATATTCAAATTGACCCCTCAAACAGAGGTAAAGTGTCAAATAATTATTTTCATAAAAAATCTTAAATAAACTCCACCCAAATATTCAACGGGTCATATCTTCTCACTCACAACGAGTTAAATTTTTCCGACACCATCGTTAAACTCGAAATAATTTTAGGAACAGTATGTCACTAACTATACGCAAAACGGACGCTTTTTAAAAAAATGCTAAATATTTGGGGTACTTTTCATACACGTTGATTTTGCTGTTAAATTTTTAAAATATAAAAGTCGATAATTACATAGCTAAACGCGGAGATGGACATATATTGTTAATTTAAAATAACATTTAAATCTTTCACGGGTTATACCTTTTAGTTCGACCCGAGTTGCGCTTCAACGACATCATTCTTTAGTCACGAAATAATTTTACAAACTAAACGCTATAAAATACATTGAAAACCGAACCCCCGACGCGAAACGAGGGTTCAACAACTAGTTTATAGCTATAGTTCTAAACCTCAAATATGAACATCTAAGTTGGCGAAGGTTCACCGTATCAAATATGAACATCTAACTATTGTGGGGAATATGAAGATTACCTTATCCAACCTCATTAGAAACATATTGAGTTGGGGAGGGAGATGATTGGAAATGTAGTCAAGTAATAATTCGGTTAGGCACCAATGTAGCAATAGTTCAGTGATCGGTACTTTTGAAGTCGAGACTCGCTACGTGGAAGCTTGAACTTAAAATAGGTGGATGTTCAATCCTCATTCGCGGTAAGAATTTACAACTCTTGTAGTAATGGTTGCTCTGTCACATGTCTGGGGACCCCGGTGGTAAATTTCCTTCGACTGTTTTGGGGTGGGTCTTGCAGATTTTCAAAGGAACACTAGGTTGGGTGTCCTTGCCAACCATACACTTCGGGAACTTAATAATTCTGTTAGATCGTATATATCTGAGTAGCCCTTCTTGGGTAGACTGAGTAGGAAGACTTTATCCGTTTACCTATTCACCTATTTATTAGTTCTGATCGTGGCATGATCCTGTGTTATGGTGGAAATCAAGGTGTGATTATTCTTGATCTTGCAGTACGCTAGAAGACGTGTTTTTTTCTACAAACTTATTATTTCGAGACACCCTGTGTATATTTGTAACCTTTGAACTTCGAAAAACTGAAAAGTTTTGTTTTGGTTATTTTATTGGTTTATTATTTGCCTGTGAACCTGGATAAAAAATGTATTGTTTAGATTGATCTTTTATTTTAACGACTCATATCATCATAGTTATGAACTAATTCTAGTTAGTTATTTGGCCGTTGTAAATACCGATAATTCTAACTACATCAAAACCATCTGTTTTTTATAGACCAGCAAAACAAATTACTGATATGCGAAAAAATAGCTGAACTTGTTTACTTCTCGTGACCTTGATTCTTTTAATATATAGTATTACCTTGAGTTGAGTGCTTTCAAATTCAGATAATGAAAACAAATACCAAAGGCCATAACTTTCACTCATTAAATCCTTTATATAACCAACCATAAAATCAAATATTTATTCCTGACCACCATAATAAGTTTGATCCCATCACAATCACCAAATTCACAAAACGCAATCATGAAATCAGAGATCAACAAAGATTCAGTTGTAACCACCACACTTCTACCAAAATCAAACCAACTAAAAAATGAAGTCTCCAAGATTTCGTCCGTATCCGGAGCCGTATTCAACGTCTCAACAAGCATTATCGGTGCTGGAATCATGTCGATTCCAGCAACACTCAAAGTACTGGGTATAATCCCGGGGTTTGTTGTGATATTGATAATGGGGTTCTTGATGGAGGTCACAATTGAGTTCTTATTGAGGTACACTAATCATACGGGTGAGTCGGATACTTATGGAGGCGTTATGGCTGAATCATTCGGGAAGTTCGGTTCGCTTTCGCTTCAAACATGTGTCGTTATAACTAACCTTGGCGCGCTTATTATATACTTGATTATCATTGGTAAGCATGAACTCCGTTAATTATTAGAGTTGATTTGTACACCATTATTGAAGATATGCATAATTATTAATTACATACATCACCAAAGCTTATAATGTCATTTTAACCACGGTAGCTTGTTAGGGTTCTGATATTCTTACAAGAAGTCTCAGGGTTAGGCCGCGTACATCTGACAAAAGTACTCCCATTCCGGTTCTTACTCGCAAATTTTTGTGATGAAAACTTGTTACATGTCTTTCTTTTTTCTTTTATTAATTGCATATGATATGAAACAAGAAGTCTCAGGGTTAGGCCGCGTACATCTGACAAAAGTACTCCCATTACGGCTTCTTACTCGCAAATTTTTGTGATGAAAACTTGTTACATGTCTTTCTTTTTTCTTTTATTAATTGCATATGATATGAAAAAACCTAACTGAGATCATTGTATGCAGGGGATGTTCTGTCGGGAGACCAATCCGACGGTGTAGTACATTCTGGCATATTACAAGAATGTTTTGGGTTTCATTGGTGGAATACACGTGCTTATTCCGTCTTATTCGTTGTCATTTTCGTTATGCTTCCGCTTGTTTTGCTCCCTCGAGTAGGTATGTTCAAATAACAACTTACCCTAGCTTTGACTTTTAAGGTCAAACTGACTAACTGTTACGCTTATTGTTACTGTTTGACTTTGACAGAGTCATTGGGTCATGCTTCAGCAGTATCAATTCTTCTAGCAGTAATTTTTGTTATTATCATATCTGGTATGGCGATTTACGCAATGTTGGAAGGCAAAACTCAACAACTTAGACTCGTTCCCGATTTTAGTGATGGTTTTTCGTTCTTCAATCTTTTCACAACCATACCTGTCATGGCCACTGCACTTGCATGCCATGTTACTAGTAAGAATTCACACTCTATCATATTATTCTTTTATTATTACATGTATTGATTAATTGATTAATATCGTTCTAGAGTATATATGGTAATATAATAGCCCAAAAAAATAGCATAAAAGACCAAATTTCTCAATAAAGGGAATATCACTTTTACAGATTTACGATTGCCATAAAGAATACATATTTTAAATATATTAATTTAGTACGTATAAAAGATTTATATCTTGAAAAGATCGCAATAAAGGTAAATTTTGTCATTTGTCGCCACATGTGCATCCACGTAGACGCCACCTCATCAAATCTGATGAGATGGCATCCATTTTATAATTTGAACAATGTGTATCAACATTTTGTAAGAGTTTGATATGTGCCTGTGTGACTATATCCTTTTCTTGTTCTTATGGGAATGTATAGTTCATCCGGTACGAGCAGAACTTGTAAATCAATCAAACATGACATCAGCCGTTCGGATTTCTTTAATCCTTAGTGCTGTAATTTACTTGGCCGTTGGTTTTGTTGGCTACCTTCTTTTTGGCGACTCGATCATGGCCGATATGTTAGTCAACTTTGATCAAACTAATTCACCCGGTGGCTTGCTGATCAACGCAGCTGTTAGGCTTAGCTACGCATTACATCTTATGTTAGTTTTCCCGGTAATTTTTTACAGTCTACGATCCAACATGGACGAAATGATTTTCCCACGCAAATCTCTTCTTTCAAATGACACTTCAAGATTCATGTTACTCACAATCGTGTTGCTTTCGTTCATATATTTCATAGCGATTGCTATCCCGAATATTTGGTACTTCTATCAGTTCATTGGATCAACCGCTGTTGCTTGCATTGCATTTGTGTTCCCTGGTGCTATTGTTTTAAGGTATGGTGCTAATTTTTTCATACAAGTATGTATTTTATGGCTGATTGGTTTGATTTAAACATGTAATGAGTTATGTTTATGTTGATATAGGGATGTTCATGGAATATCTACAAGAAAAGATAGAGCGATGGCGATAATTGTGGTGATATTAGCCGTTGTGACTAGCGCTATTGCGATTTCTACTAATTTGTTCAGCGCCTTCGGAAATAGTTCTTAGTCTTTATGAACATTGCTCTATGTGGTGATATATATTTTATTTTTAAATTAATTTTATTTTATTTTTTAAAAAAATTTCCTAGGAGGTTCACTCGGAAGCAATCCCTTTATTCGACATCCGAGAGGGATGACTTTATCTACTTTTGAGAGTATTTTCACTTTGAGCGGAGAAATGACTTGTCTTTATTCTCGGATAGGGGAATGATTGTCTACGTCTCATATCCATATCCATATATATATATATATATATATATATATATATATATATATATATATATATATATATATATATATATACTAGTCGAAGACCCGTGATTTCACGGGTTAGTTGAAGAACAACAATCTAAACTCATCAACATCATTACAATAGGTATATATCCATCATGGATGTTGTATTGTTGTAACCTACATTCTAGAAAAAATATCACCACAATGATAAGATATATACCACACATTCAGAGTTGAATTATTATCATAAAAATTGTATTTGTGTACCACAAATGGATATTCTCTTAACTAGTAGTCTATATGTCATCAATTGCAGAATAATAAACAAATATGCATAGATAGATATCATATTACTACACTCAAAGTTTAAGAACATACTAAGCCCTATATTAATACACTCAAAGTTTCTTCATAAAATTAAGCTCTAAATTTAGAATATTCAACTCCCACATGATAACACAACTAAAAAAAATATCAATAAAACTTTAAGTGTATTAAATGTGGTTCCATCAATCAAACAAACTCGTGGTTCCATCAAATGAAAATTGATAAGATATAATCAAACAAAATTAAATGTAAAAGTTAACAACAAACCTGGTTGAATCGAATAATCTTAATTAAGTTGAGTGTACTAAGAATATTCAACTCTCACATGATAACACAACTAAGAGAAACATCAATAAAACTTTGAGAGTATTAAGTGTGGTTCCATTAATCAAACAAAATCGTGGTTCCATCAAATAAAAACTCATAACATATAATAAAACAAAATTGAATGTAAAAGTTAAGACCAAATCGGGTTGAATCGAGTAATCGTGTTTGCAAGGTTAGGATGTAGAATTAAATTGATTGTAAATAAGAAAAACATGGTTGTTTGAACAATAAAATGGATAGAAGAATAAATTATAACGGATGAGAGTTTGTTAGTTTTTATTTAGGAGAGATTAGTATTCCCTTTTATAAAAGATATATATTTTTTTAATTAAATTAATATAAAATAATGACATCATTACTATCAAAATTTAAGAGTAATTAGTGAAATGATTACATCATCATTTTAGAGCTTTATTATATATATATATATATATATATATATATATATATATATATATATATATATATATATATATATATATATAGTTAAAAGTTCAAACGAGAACCACAAAAAAGCGAGAACTGCGAGAAGTTTTAATTTACAAAGATTTTCACATGTGAGTAGATTGAATCACCAATCATTGTTGATGGAGAGTAAATATGAACATAAAATAGTCCGAAAAAACTTAAATTTTACCTATATAATCAAGTATATAGTTTCCCGTTCACAAGTGCATATTTCTTTGTGTAACACGTGAACATTTCATATAATTAACAATTTAACATGTAATTTGTGGTAATGAACATATATTTGTTATTAATATGAGCATTAATTAACATTTGCATGTAATTTGTTGTATTTAAATGCATAAAAACTATGAAATTAAAAGTTTCTCGCAGTTCTCGCCCTTTTAATGGTTCTCGTTTGAACATGCCCATATATATATATATATATATATATATATATATATATATATATATATATATATGCCAAAAAATTATTTCTCAATTTGTAGGTAGAGAAACGATTTCTCTTCTATTCTAGGGTAGAGGAAAGATTGTCTACATCTCACCTTCCTCATACTTAGCATGTGCGGGATTGAGTATTGTTGTTGTTGTTGATATATATGCCAAAAAATTGCGCATGCATATAGATCGTTGGTGGAGAATTTTAAAAGGTTTAAAAATTATTGCTAAATCATTTTAAGAAATTTTACACAAACACTAACGTGTGTAACCTTGAAAAAAATTTGTATTTTTAAGATTGGTTTTTGTTAATGGACTTATATCAAAGTTATGAACTAATTGTGGTTAGTTATTTTGCCATTGTACATCCAAACTACATTTTAGCATTTAGCAAAACAAGTTACCGCCACGTGAAAAAAAATATAAAAAGAAAAAAAATATATATATATTGAACTTGTTTACTTCTCGTGACCTTGAGTTGAGTGTTTCAATTCAGATAATAAAAACAACTATCATTAAGCAAAACGGGTAGTCCGGGTAGTCTCCTGAAATTAGTTCAAAAAATTGAATATCCAGATTAATAAAAGAAAAATGAATTTGGTGGATAACCATTAAATTTGGCAACTATTGACATCCCTACTTCCATCAAGGGCAGTGGCAATGTAAGACAAATGGGGTCACATGAGAGAGTGACAATTCCAAAATATAAATTAACTAGCCTGTAAGAACCCGTGCATTGCACGTCAACTCTTAATCAAACAAACAACACGATTATAGAAACACAAATAGAGACCTTCAAATTAACAGTAATTTCTCAATACACATTATAATTCAAGTACAGTATAACATCACCATAAATCAATGATATCTAAAAAGAATCCTCAAATTAGTAAATTCGATAACATGAAAACAGAAATTAACTATAGCACTTACAAAGTTTTACACCATCATAAAAACAAAAACCAAGAGCTCTCATAGGGGTCATTCTAAGCATAAAATGGTGATGCATAAAGTGAACAAGTCCGACTGTCATCTACTTTTTCTTCATCTGCAACTAACAACAGCAAAAAAAAAAAAAAATTGTTATTTATTACAGTAGCTTAAATATCATTTAATTTTTATGTAATTGGGATATAGAAACAGAGTAATTACCTGAAGATGTGAGATCTTCATCATGAAAAAGTGAAGATGGAGAAAATAAAGCAATGTCCATGATTGATTCCTTTCAATTTGTCCAGCCTGTTTCAGTTTAAACCAAAAAGGAAAAGTTTCAACATATATCCGCTTGACCCGTTGCTCACCCATTTCAAACATAAAACAGCTTCCACCAGAATATAGTAAAATAAAAGCCTTTATGCCAACTGGGTCAATAAACTTCAAAAGTTCTAAATGTGACATTGTGTACCCATTTAGTTAGGTATTAGTTGAGAACAAATCAAATTAAAAGTTTTGATATAACCAATTTGATACAAATTAAATGGTTGGCAAACTACTCAAAAATTAGTATGACGGAAACTTTAAGTGTTTAAATACACTTAAGATGACTTCTGACCCATTTAACCTAATTGACGCGTTTGATGTTTAGCTTATAAGCCCATTTGAGAAGATCAATTTGTTAACTACTACACCATTTACAGAGTACGAAAACACATATTCGTAATGCAGCTATAATTGGAATATATCAAGCATAAGATATATGTAAAAAGCATATTTTCATACATACAGTTAGCGCACTAAGGTTCTTCACATGAAAGCTTTCCAAATCATATGTCACAATCAAGGTTTGCATTTCCTTTAAAGTGGCGTGTTCTAGAAATTATTTCATTAAAGTTGTGTCCACCATTTTCCTGAAGCTGCAAACAAAGTTACAACATTTAATTTAGACTTAATTAATTATACAATTTAGAAAGTTTTAGACAATGATCGTCCCATTAAAAGCATTGCGTTCTAAATGTAATAGTTTAATTCAACCCATTTTATACATTAAAATTAAAACGCTAACCATTTACAATCTATTTCACAATCTGATTCACACTCATTAGTAAATGGGTTGGATCTTGAACCACCACCGTGCGCAATGGCGAGTTTACTTAGGGCCAAGTGGGGTCCTTTGACCCCATTAAATTTTTTTTTACATATAAAATACTACTAAAATAATTTAGGACACCACTAAATTTATAGATAGGACCTCATATAATTTTAAAATTGATGGTTTTAGGGAAGTAAATACCATTTTTTAGAAAAATAAAATAAAATATGATTAAGTATCACTCACGAATCGCCACTGCCGCTGCGTCCGCCGCCATGGAGGGCTCATATCTAATAACTATCAACTTCCATATAATTCCCGTTACGATTGTTTCTTTAAAAAGTTCCACGCAAGCAAAGCTGCAACAACTACTGACTGAACCAGATTTAATCTAAGTTAATATGCATATATCTAGAAAAAAAGGATGCATAAAGATGTTCATGATACAAAAAGTCATGTGATATATAAAAGCATAGATTGTAAATAGAAGTCTTTTAGATTAGATAAAAAAGATTCTACAACTTATTTAATTTTACAGTTACATAATCAGCTCTATTGTAGCTAGTATGAAAGAAATAATCCAAAGTTGACTATTATGAAAAATACGTATATAATACTAAAATACGTGCATTATACTTGCCTTAGGCCGAATTGGAACGATTTTTGAGAAGTCTTTAATAATGCAACTAATTACCTCTATTCCTATATCCCATTTCCTATTAGCTTCAAGAACACCACCAACCATTACAAGAGGGCAAGCTTCGTTTTCCATCTGCAATTGGTGCCACATGTCAATCATACAACAAATCAACAATATACAGCATATAGTATCCAATCTAAAGTAACATAAGTTAGATCAATAAGAGGATGAGTCATAAAACTAATTAAGTACAGTAAACTTTATTTCCTATTTGTGGTTTTGACATGAACCTTCGCCACATAACTCTAGTCTACAAACAACAGCTTTGACACTTGATACCACCAAAACGGCCGTCAAATCAGCCACCACCGCTGCGAACGCCGCCGAATCGGACACTTGAGACTACCAGTAACCGGCGACGGCTCCGATAGTTTGTTGTAAACCGGAGACATTAGACAAAATTTATACCAAACGGTGCGTAAAAATGTGACGAAAAAATTAGATTTAGTGGCGAAGTCGATTATGGTAGCAGATTGTCGTATTCTCCGGCGATATTGGTTAGGGTTTTATCAGTTTAGAAAAGAGAGGGGTGAGAGAGAGGGGATTACGGTAGCAGACACGTTGGAAGTAATAAAATTAAAAATGGGCCAGGTGTAATTTTTTCAGCTTTTTATGTAATAAAATTAAAAATGTTTGATTGGTTCACTTGGCAGTGAATTTCTGAAAAAAGGACAGCATGACACGTTGGAAGTAATGTTCATGCTTGTAAAATGTAGAGAAGAGAAGATGAGGTTCTTAATAATTTGTTCAGTACTAAATATATTTAAATACTAGTTTAATGGCAGTTTACTTTTAAAAAAACTAAAAGTTCAAAAAATATAAGAGGTTCGAGTAGTTAAATTTGATGATACACTATATAATTCAAAAGGGAAGTTATCCTTACACACTACTTTTTAATTCATGTACACATATTACCTATTATACCCTTAATTATAATTAGAATAAAATATAAGTTCAACTCCCTAGATTAATCTAGAGGTATAACCAATGTTGTAAAAAACCCGTTTACTCGCCAATTAATCCCCGATTAATCATTTTTAGGAGCAATCCGTTCCGATTTTTAAAAATCCGTTTAATTAAACGGTCAACGTCAATTGATGGATCAAAATCGAATTTGGTAATCAAAGTCAGTTAAAGTAAAAAATGGTTAACATTTTAACATTAATTTAAACTAGAATTTTATAGTTTGAAGCAAAATGAACAATTTTAGACAATTATGTTATAATTTATTTTTATATTTATAGTTTTTTTCTATAGTTATACAAATAATTTTTAAAATTTAATATTTAAATGTATACAGTACAATCAGATTAATCTCCGATTAATCCCCAAATTATCGATTAATCATTTCAAAGTCCCGACCGATTAATCCCCGAATAGCGAATTTTGCAACCTTGGGTATAACTATGAGTTTATGAGACAAAATTGTGCATATATCAAATAGTGGTGTGTGAGGATCACCAGGAAAAAAAAATATAAATTTGAAAAATATATCGGATCCTGCAGTTAAATTTAGTGTTGTTATTTACAATTTAAAAGATATTTTTTACTTAAAATTTTCGAACTACTTGTGTTCCGTAACACTACGGATTTGTTACTCACCCATGGATCAATAATTTTAATTTAATTTATTTAGTTTTGACCCCACACTAAAAAAATTCAGCCCACTTGTTGCTGATTAAAAACATTCAGACCAACTTCTTCACTTCTTAGACCATTCACAGCAGCGTGATCGGAGCAAAATTACCACCATCACACCTCCATCACACCACAGCGCGGCGTGATGGGCTGAGAAAATCGTCGGCGTGATGGGTGCATCAACGGAAGGAGTTGTGCGTGATCGATAGCTTTGACCAATCAAAAAGCTTCCATGTATTTTCTACTTTGAATTCATTATATTTTTTGGTTATAAATTGGTAATTTGTGTGTAATTTGTTGGTAATTTGTTGCAAGATTAAGAAGAAGATGGGAATCAATTTCCAGATCTGCTGATGAAGAAGATGGAATAGTTAAAGCAATTTACATGTTCAGTCCCTACACTTTATATAAGACCACAAAAAAACATAAATCTATTATATCTATATATCTAAAAGACATAGCCAAACTAAATAGTAAACCTCTCAAGTTTCAAAACTACTCTCAATCTTTTACTTACTTACATTTTAGCTCCAAAATATATAATCGTTAACTTTATGGTTTTTATAGACTTATCACAAACTGTTAACATTTTATCCTTTAACCATTAAACTTCTCATTCATTATATTATATCTATATATCTAAAAGACATAGCCAAACTGAATAGTAAACCTTTCAAGTTTCACAAATTACCCCCAATCTTTTACTTACTTACATTTTAGTCCCAAAATATATAATCGTTAACTTTATGGTTTTTTTAGACTTACCACAAACTTTTAACATTTTATCATTTAACCATTAAACTTCTTATTCATTATATTATATTATATTATATCTATATATCTAAAAAACATAACCAAAGTGAATAGTACACCTCCCAAGTTTCACAAACTACCCCCAATCTTTTACTTACTTACATTTTAGCCCCAAAATATATAATCGTTAACTTTATGGTTTTTATAGACTTACCACAAACTTTTAACATTTTATACTTTAACCAATAAACACTTCTCATTCATTATAAATCGACCACATACTTTATATACTACCTAATAGACAAACACGATTAATAGTCACCAGGGGTGTTTTCGTCCTTTCACTTTTTTCCCCCTTTTCCACCTTTTTTTTTTAAAAAAAGGTCCCATAGTTTGTTCAAATATTAAAATCGACCCCCTAAACAGGGGGTATAGTGTCAAATACTCATTTTCATAAAAAAATTTAAATAAACTCCACTCAAATATTCAACGGGCCATATCTTCTCGCTCGCAACGAGTTAAATTTTTCTGACACCATCGTTAAACTCGAAATAATTTTAGGAGCACAATGTCACTAACTATACGCAATACAGACGCTTTTTTAAAAACGCTAAATATTTGAGTTACTTTTCATACACGGCGATTTTGCGTTAAATTTTTAAAAGTCGACAATTCCATAGTGAAACGCGGAGATGTGCATATATTGTTAATTTAAAATAACATTAAATCTTTCACGGATTATACCTTTTATTTCGACTCGAGTTGCGCTTCAACGATATCATCGTTAGTCACGAAATAATTTTACAAACTAAACACAATATAATACATTGAAAATCGAACCCCGGCGCGAAGCGAGGGTTCGAACACTAGTTAAATCTAAATAATCTGTTTACTCTATACTATTTACTAAAATATTTTTGTTTATTAATTAATAAAATCAAACTTAATAATATCGTGAAACATAACATAAAACTAAAAATGAAAATTAAAATATGGGACCAATTTAATTCATCACACAACCATCACGCCTACCACTACAAACTTTATCAAGCCATCACGCTAACACATTTGTCAAATCAGCACTATACCCCACAAAAACACTCCATCACGCCCCATCACTCCGTCACCACTACAAATGGTCTTATTCTAAAAAAAGTTTAAGAGCACTCTTAACTATAATGTCATCTCAGGACGGACTGTCACATCAGCGCCACATCGGCACTTCCTTCTCATTACTAACCAAAGACTAACTGCTAACCACCATGACGTACCCATCACACACTTCCTCACACCCACTAAATTAATTAATTATTTACGGGTACAAGTAATAAGGCAAAATGTACAACAAATAAATGCTTTGGTTTCATGATCAATTGTGCATGGCAACGACGAAATGGAGTATGGTCGAACAACCACCAACCAACGACTTGTTGCTAATATTGGTGTAATGGGAAGGCAGAGGCAATGATGGAGCCAACCACGGTTGTGAACCGATACTAGGCCTATAATTAAAGTTAAATAATTGTAGGTCTAACACTCTAATTGTAAAATACATTCACTCGTTTTTCTCCGTATTTATCACCTACACAAAATTCAATCTTCATTATCCAATCAAGGAACATGTGAATTGTTGACTCCAACTATTTCATCCTCTCAGTTTACTACATATATTTCTTATGTCTAAGCTCAACAACTTTTTTTTGGTTTTAAGCAAGCTATTAAGCCTTGGTCTCATTTATTTTATAATTTAAAAGTATATTGAGAAAAATTATTTTAACATCCCGCCAAAATCATCATTGACGTAGACGTTAACTCTGAGTGCGTGACTTGACTTCTAAGTAACATCAAAGTTCTACATCAGAAGCAATAAGTACTTGAGAATAAACATGTAAAAACGTCAACATAAAGATTGAGTAAATCATAGGTTTAAGTAATATAAAACATAGACCACAAGTTTGTTTTTATGGTCGCAAACATCGTTAATAAGTTTAAAAAGATTCTACAAGTTTTGAGCACCCGATAACTAAGCTTAACGCATATATAAAGTACTCATGTTTTTAAATACACTTAACCAATGTGTACTAACTCAAATAGTATACGCCCGTTTTGTGCTAGCGCGACTAGACCGGATGGGGATGTCAAGCCCTATGGATCCATATACATCTATTCGCGCCCACCAGTTCATAAACTGGTAGTTACTAGTTACCAAAGTTAAGGAATTTTTGGTTATAACTCAGCATAGAATGTAAGTTTAGTACTTGTGTCTACGTTGTAAAACAGAAAGAAAGACATGTATTTTCACCTTGAATACAGTTTATAAAACAGTTAAAAAGTTGGGGCTATGACGCACCTTAAAAGCACAGTAAACAATGTGATAGCAAATAGCATCGGTGGTCCAAAGTAGTCAACCTATCATCATTAGGTTTAAGTTAGTAAAATCATCATTGTTATCATCTTTTTAGTTATGCGTTTGTGATATATATATATATATATATATATACATATATATATATATATATATATATATATATATATATATATATATATATAATCGATGTTCTTTTTAAGAATTTCTCTAATCACGTGTTTACTATTCTCACAATTTAGATATCATACAACTTAAACGATTCTTGTTGCTATCAAGTAAGTCAATAGACAGCCAGAAGACGGCCATGATCCGTTTGGTCAGTTCGTATCATGACTGTTTGAAAAATTCAGCAAGCCAATTCCTAAATGGTCGATCAATAGACACCATCTATGACCATAAGTAGCGGTGAAATTTGTAAGAGTCGTACGTTATTTCTTTGGAGTTATAGTTCCACGTTGTATTTTATACGCTCATATAATACAGATGGTATGTGTTATAGGAATACAACACAAGTAATGCTTTATACGTGTATATATATATATATATATATATATATATATATATATATATATATATTCTCCTTACGTATATATACTTTGTAAAGTATGTTTGTACGTATATATTATATACAGTCTTTTAGTTATACATATATTATATATATGTTATATAATAATATAAGTTATATGCGTCTTGTATGTATTGTTTAATTGTACATATATAAGTATTCTCACATATAAGTTATACATGTCACAATCGTAAACACTCATATGTTATGGTTTAACTATTGTATTGTTAGTTTCAATTAACGTTTTTTCAAATTATCTTGACCAACTGGGACTCTATTGTTTTCACGCAAATCTCAGTTAAAATATCAAATTAAATTACCATCTTTTACAGAGACCTAGAGCTTTAAAATACCTTTCTAAAAAGTCTAGACACGTCTCCTAGTACCATATACATTATTTTATATAACTTTATTACCAACTGCAGTTACTGTTTGACCTTTCGTCAAAGAAAAATTCATATAAAATCGTATATTGGTTTTAAAATTTATATCTTTTATTTATAGACTCCAAAAATATATTACTATAAGTTACTTAATTTGTTTGACCTTGTATTGTTACCAAAAAGTGAGAATATTCAAAAGATTTAGTTTTCATAAATAGGCTCCAAAACAGAAACACGTTTTTGTAAAGATCATGATTAAATCATACGAATTCTAAAATCACTTGATAAAAATTGGAATAGTTTTGTAATTTAATTCTCAGTAACCACACAAAAGCCCAGTCCTGGAATCCCTACCGATATTTTTGAACCGAATTATCGTTACACGTATATCAGACAAATCCTTTATCAAGACCCATGTAACTTAATAAAATCATAACTAATTCATATTTCATCAAATAACTATGAATCTTATATGAAAATTGAAGGATTTGTAATGTAGAATTCAAATATGTTATTATATAAAATTAATAAAATAGTTATCTGGTTGGATTAGTATGATTAAAGTTGATTATGAATTTTGTTAATGATAACTATAATATAGTCAATTATTAAATAAAAAAACTTAGGTTTTAGGTATACCTTCAAACGAAAAGGATGAAGATCGAGGATGATGGTGGATATGGCATTAAACCACAACAGCAGCAAAACTAGGTGGTGGCTCGCGGTGGTGGTGATCGGCCGACGGTGGTGGTGTTGGGGTGTGTTTCTGTCGAAACAAGGGGATGAGAGGAGAGAGTTTTGTGGTTTTTGTGAATGAATGAATGAGGTGAGGCTAGCCCTCTATATATAGTGTAACTTTGAGTTTGAATATGATTACAACTCTTTAAAACTTGGTGAGAAAGAAATGGGATAAGCATGGAAATTTGAATGTGATTATGATGGAATTTGATGGATAAGGCTTATCTCGTAAAAGTTTGAGTAAGGTTACAATTAGTTTAGGATAAGGTTTATCATTTTTTTTAATTTATTAATTTAATTATATATATATATATATATATATATATATATATATATATATATATATATATATATATATATATATATATATATATATATATATATATATATTATATTATTTTTTTCAGCTTTGTAAATAAATAAATATAATATATTTTTTTAATTATTATTAATTATATTCCAGTCCCTTAATTGTTCGGGTTTAATTATTTATTCGTTTAATGATGAACCAAGATTGTTAAGTGGATAACTAAATTATCCAAGTTTCGTTGGTCTCACCTAACCTAGTCTCGATTTTCTAACAGGATAAATTTATAGTTTGTGCTTCGAATAGCCTAGGACTTAATCCTAAGTAATAAGTTTAGTTAAATACTTAACGAAAACATGATGAAAAAGTCAGGTTGTTACAATACCTACCCATTATTGGAAATTTCGTCCCGAAATTTAGTCATTGCCATCAGTCAACGTTGTGTTCGAAAACATGTGCGGATACTTTTGTTTCAGTTGCGTACAAGTGTACCAATGAAATTTGATAATAGACATTGTTCTATTGTTTGATCTCACGGTCCGAAGTCCCTATAGACTCTTTATGAAATAAAGTTTGTCATCTACGTTTATTTATCAAGGGAAATGATATGGTTTTCTTCTCACAAGAATTTCTACAAGTTTTGATACATGAAAGACATCATGAATACCCCAATTAGGTCTCTTGATTTCAGGGTTTATGAAGGAGTTTGTGGAAAGGTTCACTCCTATTGTGAATACTAGTATAATGAGTGTATAGTTTCTCACCATCGAGGAATGGGGAGAAGGCGATTCTGTTACGCGAAAAGCATGAGAGAAGACATCTCAAATGAGTATAATGAGGACAGAAGTTTTCATCTTGATCTAGCTGCATCACGCATCTTGTAGTCGAAATGTTGATACTTGACGAAAACGAGATAGTATACATGTCGTTATATATGTTTTGAAGTTGAGTAATAGCTGACTATTTATTAGAAGCATAAAGATGATATGTCAATGAAGAAAGGTGTGTTTTTGGATTGTGTGATATCTAGGGTCTCGGTGTTTTCATATTGCATCAAAGAAAATAAAAGTCATGTAACATGGCACATGGTGGTGATAAGGTTGATCAAGCATCATCACCATCATGAGCCATTAGAACTTCAGTATGACTTACCGTAATATAATCATGTTATAACATCACTCCCTAAAGTTTAAGAGAATATAATCATGGAGAACGAAAATGAACAAAGTGCAATGGCGTCTCGAATATAATCTCGTATTTAGTCAAAAGAGTTGGTGCAACCTCCAAAGGTGTGTTTCCAGAGGAAAATGAATAAATGGTAGTTCACGTCAATGTGTTTAAAGTCGATTGGTAAGGTCTTCGGGTTTAGAGAAGAATGATAGTTGCTTAAAAGAAATAGTAACTGAACAAACGGTGAAGGGATATGGTACGATGAGGCGGCTCTCCAGTCACTGAGTATGCCGTGTTCGTAATGGGGGACTCTCCAATAATCAAAAAAGGGTATCCTAAGCTCTTAAGCTACTTAGTGTTCTAAGAATGCAAGTCCAACCGCAGGCGTTCAATCCCTCGGTGGGTGGCTGTAATGACCCGGACTTTTTCGATCAATTTATACTTATAAGATTAATATTTACATAAATTAAACCTTACCAACATGATAAGCAATCCAAATTGTCGAGACTTATGTTTTTGAAAAGAGTTTTACACAACGTTTGACTGTCTAGTTGACCGATGATATCACGAACTATATAACATATGATAATTATACGTTTGTGTATATATATGTATATATACATATTTAACATGATCTAAGGATGTTTTAATATCTCATTTTGTATTAATAACAATAAGTTATAAGTATATTTTGAAACTACTAATTTAAGTTTTCAAAACAATAACCACACGTAACGTTATTTGACATAAATAATTATGACCTATAATGTTTATACATATATCGTATATGTAACGTATTTAATCACTTTTTAAGGACTTAAATACATAAAACAATATAAGTGTATTCACAAAAGATAGCTATATTTGAATCCTCGTTCCATTTTCACAAGAATTCTATACGTATATCTAGAGTATATGTACTCGTATCATACCTAGCTTCTATACGTGTTTACTATTGGTATATACACATAAAATCACCACCTAACCAGCCCTTGTTACTACCCTAGGTATAAGGTAATTAGAATTTGGAAGCAAGTATGACTAAGTTTACAAAATAACAAACTTGAAATTTGTTCTTGTCTCCCCCCATTCACGTTTTTAATGAGGGTGAGGAGTACTCCATTTTGATTCATTTTCACTTCCATTTTCTAGCTAAACACACACACTTTCATGAGCCTTAAACCCCTTAACCATCTCAGCCCACAACCATGAAGATCTAGCTTCAAAAACATCACTTAATCACCATAAGAAAACCCTTACAAAAACACTTCAAGAATCCTTCCAAGAACACAAGTTTACTTCCAATCTTTCATCCAACTCCACCACTCTTTTGGTTCTAGGTTTTTACTTCTCTTTTACAGCAACCTTGTCCAAGTAACTTGAGGTAGTAACTTTGTTCATAACCTTATTCGATTCATATATATATAGTTATCTTATTTTATGGTATACAATTTTAACAACAAGAACATAGTTTGAATGATTTCAAACTTGTTTGCAAACTAAATAGATCCTTCTAACTTAACTTTTAAAATACTTCAAGACCTGTAATATATCATAAATATATGCTAATTTAACAAGGTATAACTTGGTTTTTCAAAGAACACCTTAAAAACTGAATTTACGACGTCGGAGTACAACCGGGGGCTGTTTTGGGTTGGATAATTAAAAACTATTTTGAACCTTGAATTGGAGGTTTATTTTCTGGAAAAATGATATTTACTATGAATATGATAACACATAAAAATTTCATGATTTAACTCAAAGTATAAGTATTTTTAGAAAAATAATCATTTAATGTTGGTTGCATAAGGGAATTAACTTCATAAGTTTCACCAAAGTTTGACCTATGACCTATGATTTCGAATACAAACTAAGGTATTTACAGTTCATATTCTTAAAGAAGGACTCGATCCAAGGAAGTGGCAAGTTGAACCAACGAAAACGGAGTTGTAACGAAGAAACTATGACCAAAACAAAATCGGATATCCAAAACTAGTTTAGCCACGAAAATAATTGGAGAAAAATTAAATAAATCACATCTTTTTAAAATAACATGATATTTTATATATATGTACTCATAATTTAATTTTATATATTTCAGGATCACCCGTAAACAATACGAGAAGATTAATCATAAGATCCCATGATTGTACGCAACACGTCATTTGACAACACCGGTACTTTATGTACGCAACACGTCATTTGACAACACCGGTACCGTGGGTCAAGATTAATCCCGACCAATACGAATACGATGGGGGTTTTATTTATTTCGATGGGGGTTTTATTTATTTATTAAACACCTAAATATGAACCATTAAAATTGAATTGCTAACTACGGAGTAAGAAGACATTAAAAGTATTATAAGTATATATATGTGACGATTGTTTAAAATGAAAATATATTGATATATTATATATGGATAGGTTCGTGATATCAATCGGAGACCAAGTCAAAATATATATATCTTCAAGGCAAAAGTGAGTATATAGTCCCACTTTTAAACTCTAAGTATTTCGGGATGAGAATACATGTATTTTATGTTTTACGTTATGGACACAAGTAACTGAAAAATATATTCTACGTTGAGTTGTACCACCGGCATACTTCCCTGTAGCTTGGTAACTATTATTTACAGCGGTATTGTAAACGCGAATCCTGTTGATAGATCTATCGGGCCTGACAACCCCAACCGGACTGGACGACCAGTATTCAACGGTTGCACAGTACTTCGTTTCGTGACTACACTTGGTACGGTGTAGTAAGATTTCATAATAAAGGGAATATGCGACGTGATTAAATGTTAAGTATGGTTACCAAGTGCTCAACCACTTAGAATATTTTTATTAAAATGTTTACATATGAAATCTTGTGGTCTATATTTATACCGCTGCCGGCATTAAACCTATATCTCACCAACTTTATGTTGACGTTTTAAACATGTCTATTCTCAGGTGATAACTAAAAGCTTCCGCTGCAACATGTTGAATTTAAGCAAGATCTTGAGTATGCATATTTGTGTCAAAAATAAACTGCATATCCGAGGAATTGTAATGTAAAATATGCTAGAAATCGTATTGTTATCATCACATGTAAAGTTTGTAAGTCTAAGATTATCGCTAAACGATAATCATCTTTATATTGTCTAAAGCTTGTATTAACATAAGAGTTATGGTTTGTAATGTAAAATAAATGCAGTTGTTCTTTTAAAAATGTCGCATATAGAGGTCAATACCTCGCAATGAAATCATACGTTATCTAACTCGTTCTTATGGTTAAGGACGGGTTATGACAGTGGCGAAGGGTAAAATGTGAGAGTAGTAGTGAAAGTGTTCGAGATACGGCATCTAATAATTATTCTATGAAGTAGAATGTTCGAGTGGTTCGTTGAGGTCAACACGATAAAGTCAAAGGATGAGAATGAAATTATAGATAGTATGTGTGAGTAATGATTGAGTCTCGTTGTATTCTGACTGATTTATGGGAGGCAAGCCTCGTGCGAAACCAGTACGGGTTCATGAGGTGATCTAGGCAATGGAATCATCTCGGGGTATGAAATTGGTCAAACAAAAGCAATGTGTGAAACTAGGTTGAGTTTCTTAGAAATGTATCCTTGGGTCTAAGTAATGGCTCCATCTTTCTCTCCAGATTTGCGTGTTGTGTCTCTGACTGAGTTACATGGGTTTTAATTATCAAGATTGAGTGGCGATATGCTTATGCGAATTTCCAAATATCTACGATTGAGATACCCTCATGACGTCTCCAACGTCTAAGGGTGTTAGGGACCATAGTCCACCTACAACATTGATTCGTCGTTGAACGATGGAGGATAAGGATAGAAAGTAGGGTTCGTAAGCTCGTATATGAGTTGAGTATACTCGGGGTTTATGGATAGTTTTATCGGGTGTGAACGTCATAGGTGACGCGTTCGGACAGATGCGAGAAGATCTAAACGATAAAGGCCACTCCGGTTATATGGTAATGTAGACGGTGTGTGGTTCCTTCGGCTCTCCTCAATTACACACTGAGAGAGGTGTGGTGGTGTTCTATCGTTGGAATTTGACGAGTTAATAGTAGCAAGTAAGTTGTGGAACTCGTCCTAAGAGTCAGGCGTGTAAGTATGGTTCGAGAAAGGCACCATATAGAAACAAGTTTTATAAGGGTTTGAAAGGTGTATAGAATTTCAAGTATAGTAAGCAAAAGTAAATGCAATGCACATAGTCAATGTAAGAAGACAATTCGGTTATAGATTAGACTCACTAATGCATCCTAACAATTTCCAGTCAGACATACGCGGACGTTAACTTTGATCCCAGTGTGTGACAACCCGGAAATTTCCGAACAAATTTAAACTTTATCTTTATATTATTCCGACATGATAAGCAAAGTTTGTTAAGTTAAATCTCAAAGAATTTTAAACTATGTTCATACATTCATTTAACCTCGACCAAATACCGACGATTCACGAACCATTATATGAACGAATATGATTATATATATATATATATATATATATATATATATATATATATATATATATATATATATATATATTATAACTTGAGGATATTAACAAAGTATTAAATGTATAATACTTTACATGAACGTACTTGTTTTAATATAATTATTGACGGAAGTAAAAGATGATACCAAATGATTGAGTCATCAGGTACATTGTGTTTAGATTACAGATCTCCGTAATGAGATCCACAATGATTTAAGAAATCTGTCCTTTTTATCAGTATTCGGAATATTTGGTAAAGTGATTTACAAAAAATGTCATTAACGAGAGTTAGTCAAAAGTTAGTGGAGATTCTCGTTTAAATTTCAAAAGCATGCTTTACAGTGATTGACTCGTAAATTAATTATTTAGTTTTCATATTACTAAAAATATTATTTGATATAATAATTTCTATTATTTAAACAAGTTTAAATTATATAAAATGGACTTTGAAATATTATTAGTTTTGAAAAACTATATATCATTGTCAAATAAATATTTTAAATTTATATTTTAAAATGATATTATATATATATTTTTACAATGTAATAAAACTTAATATTAATTTATAGAAGCAAATAACCAAAACACTTAAATGATTAAGTTACACTTCGAGTGATATAGTTTACCAACAATTTAAGTCTATTTATTGATAATGGTACTCGTCGCGTATCGTTTAGTACAAGTTTTCTTAGCGTACGAAAATACTTTCGAGAAACCGGAACTGGGACATAGTCGAGCGACAACGTACGAGTCATTGGAACTAATTTTACAAGTTTACTATGCACCTAAATATAATATAATATTTAATTAATTATATAGATTAATTAATTATTTATAATTAATAATAATTAAACGGTGTCGGCAGGATCAAACAAAACTTGATGAGCTGTATATGCTGCCCATGTGATCGCATGGGAGAAACACTAGGGAGCCATGCGATCGCATGGTGACCCTGGTCAGATCCTATCTATAAAAGCTCGAACTCGTTCAGTTTCTGATTCACTTCTTATCTATCCCTCGAGCTCACTACACACACACACACACACACACACACACACACACACACATATATATATATATATATATATATATATATATATATTATTAAGATTATTATTATTATTATTAATCTTATTATTATTAGTATTATTAGTATTAATATTATAATTAGTATTAATATACATAGAATATTACGACGAGGTCATAAGCGAGTTATTTTCAAAACGGGTTTTACGAGCGGGATAGAGCTAAGGAAAATATGGGTTATAGCTATGGAGGTTATGGGTAATGTTCGGGGGTATGCTCGTGAAGTCAAACTAATATTTATCATCTCCGTTGCGTCTACGTACTTTCCTGCAATATTGAATCTCAATATTGATACGTGAGCACTCAAATCTTATCTTGTATATATTAATAGTGTATCCCTGACTAGTGCTCGAGTATATTTGATTATGCATGCTTGCATGCTTATTATTGTCGTTAAATACTTTATGATAGATCACGAATTAATTACATATGCTATTGAGATAAGGTATATGATATGCATGTCGTTGGAAAGCTGGCGAAAAATTAATAACTTTTCATTTAGAAAGTGTATGATTTCGATGAACGGATTAAAATATATCGTCAATTGAATTATCTATAATTTTAAGTATTATTTTTAAAATGATTATTATTATTATTATTATTATTATTATTATTATTATTATTATTATTATTATTATTATTATTATTATTATTATTATTATTATTATTATTATTATTATTATCGTTATCGTTATCGTTATCGTTATCGTTATCGTTATCGTTATCGTTATCGCTATCGCTATCGTTATCGTTATCGTTATCGTCGTTATTATTATTATTATTATTATTATTATTATTATTATTATTATTATTATTAGAATAATTAATATTTTTTTATCAAAACTATCATTTTTATTAAAATTATCATTTTAATAGAAATATCATTGTTATTATAAAATATCATTATTATTATTATTTTAGTATTATTATTATTAAAAATTATTATTTTGAATAGAATTAATATTTTTATAAAATATTCTTATTACTGTTAATATTAAAAATTATCGTTATTATTATCATGATTAGAATCATCATTTTATTATAATCATCTTTAGTAAATAAATATTGTTATTATCATAATAATTATTATTATTACAAAATACAACTTTTATTCATTATTGTTATTATCAATATTATTTTATCAAATAAATAGGTAATACAAAGATATTTTTACCACACGTAACATAATTACATTAATAATACATACCACTATATTTTTATGATATTAATTGAACTTTATAAATTTTATTACTTAAGATATATAAAAGTATATTTTTATCATATATATATTTTAATATAAATTTTTATTAATAAATGACTTTTATTATTTACTTTAATAAATCTGATAAATATATTTAAATATATATAAAACGACTATATTTAAGTTATATAATAAACACGTATAAATTTTGGAAAATCATTTTTAGTCAGATTGACTTTTGTTGACTTTTGCATGATAATCTCGAGCATTAGGATTGTGATACACTATGACTTAACCTAAATTGTTAGACAGATATTGACCATTATATAAATATATATATATATATATATATATATATATATATATATATATATATATATATATATATATATATATATATATATATATATACATACATATATATATACTTAATATAGGTTCGTGAATCTGAGGCCAACCTTGCACGTGTTCAGTGCCGTCATATGCATTATTGCTACAAAATACAATTTTGTGAGTTTCATTACTCCCTTTTTAAATGCTTTTGCAATATATATATTTTTGGGACTGAAAATACATGCGCTACTTTTATAAATGTTTGATGGAATAGACACAAGTACTTAAAAACATTCTACGAAATGAGTTACGAGTACACCGGATATCACCCCTTTTAGTCTGGTAATCTAAGAATTAGGGAACTGGTCCCTAATTGACGCGAATCCTAAAGATAGATCTATGGGCACTAACAAGCCCCAGTCAGAGAATTTGAACTGCTTTAGTACTTCGATTTTGGCATACAACCGCCAGCTTTAAAAGATATGATCTGTTTGTGAGGTGTACACAACCATCATATTTAAAAGAGTGGCCTGTTTGTATGCTTTTTGCATGACCGTGCGGAATGCCGGTATGCGGGGGATATTCTAGATGCATTTTGTTAAGGTCAATTACCAAGTGTTTATAATTCGTATGAATGACTTTTATCTCTATGCCGTGCAAAATGCCTGATACGAGATGATGTTTATGAAAATTGGAAATTTAAATCTTGTGGTCTATTAAAAATATGGAATTTATGGATTATGATAAAGTAATGAACTCACCAACCTTTTGGTTGACACTTTTAAGCATGTTTATTCTCAGGTATTAAAGAAACATTCCGCTGTGCATTTGCTCATTTTAAAGATATTACTTGGAGTCATTCATGACATATTTCAAAAGACGTTGCATTCAAGTCATTGAGTTCAATAAAGATCATTATTAAGTAAATGACAAATTAAGTCATCTATAGTTTGGATAGATTATGAAATGGTATGCATACATATTAACTTTCAATGTAATGAAAGGTTTCTTTTAAAAACGAATGCAATGTTTGTAAAATGTATCATATAGAGGTCAAATACCTCGCGATGTAATCATATGTTATTGTATTCGTCCTTATGGATTAGGACGGGTCGTCTCATGTGGTATCAGAGCGGTGGTCTTAGCTAACCAGGTCTGCATTAGTGTGTCTAACTGATAGTCGTTAGGATGCATTAGTGAGTATGGACTTCGACCGTGTCTGCGTATCAAAACGTTTTGCTTATCAATCTTTGTCGGAAATTACATGCTTATCATCCTTACGTCTAGACACGTTTTCCTGCATTTATTGCATACATAGTGTACAGACGATTCCGTATCTTAGCATATCTGTTACTGTAAACTTTTCTTGATATCTTCTAAAGATTTCCTCCGTGATTTATGGAATTTTGATATTATATATACATATGTAAATTATGTATTGGGGAATATCAATCTAAATCCTATAATCTATTTCATATCAAAAACCATCTTCCTAAATATACAAGATGGATCATGTATCTAGTTCAAGCTCCTTAAACTCCGACAGCTATTCCGATATGGATATTCACCTGAATTCCGAAGACAGTGTAACCGGAATGGATCAACCAATCAGCCATCATCAATTCTGGATGGATTGGGGATGGGTTTGTAGCCGACTAAACCAATGGAGACATGAAGAAGGCGATCCTTTCCATCCACCACATTGCCCTCTTGGCGAAGAACCTGAAGCACTTACCGGCGAACCTGTTCGTGATACTATTTTCTCTCTCATTTCCAGGGTATCTCGGCATGACTATATACTATCTCGAATTCTAGATCTTATTCATCCACTCGTCCGAACCGACAATCACCCCGGTGTAATAGAAGAAGTCAACGAGCTTCGAGCTCGGGTAGTGGCTTTGGAGAATATGGTGCAAAGGTTACAAGCACCAGCAGCACCGGCAATAACAGTACTACCATCAGCATCACCAACAATAACATCCGCATCCCACACCTCAACATCACAATCTGTACCTCGAGCATCAACATCATATGCACCATAGATACCAAGTAGTACCAACAACAAAAACCGATGAAGTATTAATCTATAACTTCGTTGGAGGAACATTCTGTGGTGATTATGTAATCTCTAAAGTCTTAGAGATTATCTATTCTAGCCCTAACCAAAAATCAGATGAGTGAACCAAAATGATAGAAGGAAGAGTAGAAACCCTGACAAGAATGGTGCGTGATTTACAAGCTAGACTTGTTTTACCAGCAGCATCAACAGTACCGTCAACATCACTACACAGTCAGTGCCGTCAGCATCGTCAGAATCAGCAGCACCTATAACATCACAAACTCTGTCAGTTCAAGAATCATTGTGGACATCATTACGAATCAACAACGAGTATATTGTATCAACGAGTTATGAAGTATTAACTCATTTCCACTGAAAGATTTATATGTATATCTTATATATATAAATTTTTAAACCATAATAAACCTTTCTGTACTAAGCTATTATGTGTGAATCTCAATTACTCGGTTAATTCATATTACTAATATGCTATGATGTACATCATTCGTTAGCGACTTAATCATCGTTTACTACAATCTCCTTTTCAATTCAATGAATTCCATTTCATAATAAATCAAGTGTATTACTCAAATATATGTTTGATTTTACACTTTCATCATCGATGTACTCGAAACTTTTCAGATAACATTATTCGTACCTTGCGAAGTTCACAAGAATTCCACAAACACCAACATCATGCATCAACAAATAACGAAGTATTAATTCATAATTTCAATTTTATTGAATTAATACTCTTTAAAAGTTATGTAATTTCTAAAGTCTTTAGGGATTATTCAATTCTAGTTTTAATCGTAAATCAAATGGGTTTAATTTAATATTAACTCATTAAATCTATGTTACATCTGAAGAAAATATACACATATATATTTTCATAAAGACTGTAATAAAATTCTGTTGTACAAAATATTAATTGTGAAATTTTTTTTAACGGGTAGGTAATACCCGAGAGATATATATAAATTCACAATTAATATGTTACATTCTTCGAATCTGATTAAGCAAATCATCAACTATACTCCATACTTTCACAACAATATACATTCTTGTATAGAAATCAAGACAACCATACTCATTCAAATCTAATTACATATTCTGATTTTTGAAATCTCAGAATTCAATTTGAGATATAATCGAAATCATCACTCTTAGATTCCTACAAAGCTATACTTTGACTTCAAAACTGTGCTAGAACATCATATGTATATTAACAATTACAAATGGTGTTCAAAACCCTTCAAAATTTCTGAAGACACATCAAATAATGAACAATCGAGATGATGATCCAACCACATGTTACCCACAGTTATGTACCTGAAAAACTCTTGAAACCAAAGTCATATTTTAACACGTATCTATGTTAAACCCTTTGGCATTTATTAGCTAAAATAACTTTGCAATCCCTTTACAAAGTAGTCAGTTTCGTCACAGCTCCAGCAAGTCAACTTCGATTCTTCAGTCGAAACAGCCTTATTATAACCTTGATATATACGTTGCCCTTTCGCCATCGTTACCGGGGAACCGTTTATGTTCCACCACATTAACAATAAACTTACCAACAACTTCACTGATCTTTGATTTTCCGAAAAATCATTATAATTATCGAAACCCCATCATTTACTCATCCGCATCTTGTAACAAGAATTTTCATACCAATTACTGGGAATCAGCAATCGGTATTTTGAAATCTCGCAGCATGTCTACACCAACAATTATATGTGTACATATAACGTCTATCTCCTAGACTTACATAATTCGAATTTGAAGTTTCTGAAAACACCCTAAACTGCGAACTAGTTCTCGAATTTTTGAAAAAATGCTGATGAAGTAGTAAAAACTGTAAACGACCTTAACAGTAAAAAGTTTGATGATAAAGAATAGTGTGCTGGCAAAGCTCAAAAAAAGAGAAGGTTTGGAACTGGAAAACGGATTGAGCAAAGTATGAAGGAGGCTGTAGATAAATCACAAAGACTAAACCTGCCTTCAAAGAATCCAAATGATTCAGTATCTGCTGAAGTCATTAACGAATACCTTGCTCCTGACTCTAAACCCCTGCGGACAATATTCTTCATCATCCTCTGATATTAGAAATTCTAAGATATCATCATATCTTCCATTATAAATATCCTCCATATTTCTGAAGATATTTCCATAATTATTCTTATCTAAAATCATTTAACTCTTCGTGCTATCTGCATTACATCATAAAAGAAATTATTTTAATTTTTAAATTCTGAAACCTTCGAATTTAAAATAGGAATGTTTTTGAAGTAGTGTTGGGAACTGAAGCATGAGTTAGTATAATATAATGACACTTGATCAACGTGATTATATTATAGTAAGTCATGCTGAGTTTCTAAATGGAACTTGATGATTCACAGATCATAACGTCATCATGTGCCATATTACACAACTCTTATAATCTATTTAACCTCTAAAAATATCAAGAAATATTTTCTTGATGATTCAGTCTTTTCCGGATATTCTGGTAAATTGACAAATCAAGATTGTGCCATTACAATTCCCTTCTTAGAACATTAACTATGTTCATTTCAAAATCCATACCTACGAATTCTGGACCATTATTCGCTTGACTTGAAGTCGGGAAGAGGAGACAAAAGTATGGAACTCTTGAAATATAAAAGAAAATATAAAGCTGGACAACAACACATAAATTACAAACTGTGCATATCCATACGTATTGCCACGTAAAGGCACGAGAGAATTAAAATTACTATAACCCCAAGGTAATAGTAAAAATAAATAAAATCCTCCGGCGGTAGATGAAAAAGAAGAATGACAGATATGAAAGTTAGGAGTATATCAAGAATCAGTACTGGATGGAGCATATTGATAAATGAATTGAGGGAGAAAGAATAGAAGGTGTGAGTTGTAAGGAAACAAAAGGGGTGGATTTATAGTGACATATCCGACAGAGCAATCGAGACAGTTCATCGCATTTAACCAAAGAAGATCCTAATTTCCTTAATTATCGAAGAACTAAATCTTATTGCGAAGATTTTCTCAAAATCCCTCGAACTCTGGAATTCAATCCTATCTAAGTCAAAAGATATGACGAATCTACACTTACTCGTTTCACTCTTGTGCGATAGCTTCACTCGTACTCTTCACAAAATCAAATTGTTTTATCTATATTACTTAAAAATGATAAAACTTTATTTATCAACTTATATTCGTCATAATAACATTCTTAATATTATCCATATGATAATGCTAAAAACGAACATATATTTCATAGCATTATCCCTCAAGAAAGACAAGCTTTTAGTTGCAATTGTTCTATTTACAAGTGATATTCGTTTAAATAATAAAAGGTGAAGACAAAAGATAGATTCGACGAATTGAAGACGCAAATGACCAAAAAGCTCAAAAGTACAAAGTACAATCAAAGTGGTTCAAATTATTGATGAGAAACGTCTCAAAATTACAAGAGTACAAGACGCGAAACGCAAAATACAAGATATTAAATTGTACGCAAGGACGTTCGAAAATCCGGAACTGGGACCAGAGTCAACTCTCAACGCTCGACGTAACGGACTAAATATTACAAGTCAACTATGCACATAAATATAATATAATATTTAAATCATTCTTAAAATTATTTATATATTATATTATATTTATTAAAACGTCGACAAGCTTGAAAACAAAAATATGTGAGCTGATACCTACCTCCATGCGATCGCATGGCTTGTAGGCTTGTTTTCCATGTGATCGCATGGGCCACTTTTTGTGGCCACATGCCTATAAATTTCGCAGTTTTGATCGAACTTTACAACATCTTTCATCTATCTCTCACTCGTATACATATATATATATATATATATATATATATATATATATATATATATATATATATATATATATATATATATATATATATTAATTTTAATTTTAATTTTAATTTTAAATTCTAATAATAAGGGTATGTTAGCGAATGTTGTAAGGGTGTAAGTCGAAATTCTGTCCGTGTAACGTTACGCTATTTTTAATCATTGTAAGTTATGTTCAACTTTTTTAATTTAATGTCTCGTAGCTAAGTTATTATTATGCTTATTTAATGCCGAAGTAATCGTTATGTTGGGCTAAATATTAAAATTGGGTAATTGGGCTTTGGACCATAATTGGGGTTTGAATAAAAGAACGACACTTGTGAAAATTAGACCATGGGCTATTAATGGGCTTTATATTAACTAAATGATACCTCATTAATTTAATATATAAACGTATAATTTGACGTATTTATATATAACCACATACTCTTGACTGGGCACGGTGGGCGGGATATCTATAAATACCAATAATTGTTCATTTTCCGGACACGGGATTGGATTAATAGTTAATAGACTTGTTGAAACAGGGGTGGATTACATTCAAGGGTAATTGGTGTAATTGTTAACAAAGTAGTAAAACCTTGGACTACACGTAGTCGATAACCTGGTGTATTCATTAAACAAAGTATTAAGACCTTGTTACAATTCGAATCCCCAATTAGTTGGAATATTTGACTTCGGGAATAAGAATAATTTGACGAAGAATTCCGCATTTTATGATTATGACTGATGGACTATTATGGACAAATCCGTATGGATATATCAAATAATCCAGGATAAAGGAAAATTAACCCATTGGAATAAACTAAAGTCCACACGTCAAACATCATGATTACGGAAGTTTAAATAAGCATAATTCCTTTATTTCATATTTAATTTCCTTTATTTCATATTTAATTGCACTTTTAATTATCGCACTTTTATTTATTGTCATTTTATTTATCGCAATTTCATTATCGTTATTTACTTTACGCTTTAAATTAAGTCTTTTATATATTTAATATTTTACATTAGGTTTTAACTGCGACTAAAAGTTTTAAAATCGACAAACCGGTCATTAAACGGTAAAAAACCCCCCTTTTATAATAATAATACTACTTATATATATATTTTTATTTTTACAATTATAAGTTAAAAATATAGCGTTAAGCTTGGCTAAGTCTCCCTGTGGAACGAACCGGAATTACTAAAAACTACACTACTGTACGATTAGGTACACTGCCTATAAGTGTTGTAACAAGGTTTAGGTATATCCACTCTATAAATAAATAAATCACTTGTGTAAAATTGTATCGTATTTAATAGTATTTCCTTGTAAAAATTAATAGTATTTTATACCCCTTCGCTTTAACATCAAGTATTTTTGGCGCCGCTGCCGGGGATCTCGGCGAAATGCTATATTTTTTAATATATATTTGTATAAATATATTTGTATAAATATATTTGTATATTATTTTTAGAAAAACAATATAAAATCCTAAAAAAAAAAAAAAAAAAACCTGGACTGACAGGCCATGCGATCGCATGACCCATCAGCCTTATATCCATGCGGTCGCATGGGGCTGTCTGACAGGTCAGAATCCTTAAACCAATAATTACGTAGGGTTTATTATTATTATTATTATTAATTAATTAAGTAGGGTTTATATTTAATAATAATTAGTATTAGTTTTAATAAATTTAGTTTTAATTAAGTTTTTATATTTATAGTTTAATACTTTTATTATATATAATATAAAAATAATATTTTTATAAAATTGTATTTTTATAACTTTAAGTTTTATTTTTATATAATTTGAATTTTTATCGTTTAATTCGTAATTTTTATATTTGTTTTTCGTAATTAAGTTTAGTATTTTGTCGTAGTTATTTTTAGATTTTTAACTCTTAGGTTTTGCCGTAAAATTCCTTAAGTGGTTTTTCTTTAGACTAAGATTTAGGTGCTTTAGAATTTTGCGACGCAATATTAAGATTTTAGTATTTTTTTTTAAGTTATTGCCGTTTTGGATATAGTATTCCTTTATGCTTTAATACCTTTAGACGCAACTTTTAATTCTTAGTTTTTAGACTTTTAAGTTTCGACGCGATACGTTCTTTTTATTATTTTTCGACCTTTTATTTTTCGACGTTTTCCGACGCGCTCTTTTTCTTTCTTATTTCTCGACGCTCTAGTTTTTAGGACATAGAATTTTCTATTTCTTCTCTAAAACTTCTTTAAATTTCAACGAAAAAATTATTTTAAGTGGTTAAATTGATAAACATTCAAATTTTCTGCTTCGTAGTAATAGTTGAATTTGTTAGTGGCTGAGTTGTGAGCTTCCGATTTAAAGGGTTCTGGCTCCCTGCTACATCTTTTGGCTATTCGAAACGTGGGCAAAAGCAGAAAAGTCTATTAATTTGATAACTTATATAATTTTTATCTTTTATAACTAATAGGATAATTAATAAATGCACCACATTGTAGCTAAAATTTGGTAATAAGTGTAGTATGGAAAACCTCGAAAATATCTTGGGAACTCTTTCTGACATGCGAAATCAATTAAATCAATACTCTCAAACGAGTGTTGATGAAAATTCATTCGGTCAATCTTGGATCACGAATGACGAAACAATAACTGGTTGTGAAATCTGTGGAGATTATCACTCTACATGGGAATGTTTTTATTACGTTCCTATGGAAAATTATGCACCCATAGAACCTGAATGGAATGATTATGAAGAATACAATTCAAATTTGGATTATTCTCAAGAATATATCCAAACTCAATAACCAGAAGGCGAGAAAAATTATGTGTCTGAAAATCTTTTAGATAATATGAAAATCAAACTCGAAGAACTCGATGCTCAAAATGAACAAATGAGAGAGTTTGTAAATCAGCAAGCTGAAACTCTATCAGATTACACACCTGTTGATCTGAGGAGTATTGTGCAAGAAAATCTTATATCATTGAATTTTGATGAATTCGAGAGCTCCGAAATCACCAATTATCCCGATGATAATTTTTATTCAGCTTTACCAATTTCACAACATATCGACACATTAGCCTCTACCGACGAAATCAACGATCCATCAATGGATGAAGAAGAAGTAAGGGTGACAAATTGGTACTCTTGGGAAAATGATAACGTTGAAAATTTTACCCCCAAGACCAAAATGGTGGGACCGGTAAGTACCATTAATGAAGAAGAATTTGCTTCGATCCCGAAATTCACCATTCCACAACCTTCCAACCCAATATTCTCAATAGACGAGTCATATACCAAAGATGAACTACAAGCTGTAATAGATATTGACACCTCGAATTTCACCCAATTGGGTAATAGAGGTGAAAACTTTGATCCCGAGAATGAACGAAAGGAAATGTTAGGAATTGTCCACCCTATAGAAATATGTATGTCGGTGTATATCGATCCATTTGACCAGGAACCAGAAAAGAGACATATCCATTTACTAAAAGTTACACTTAAAAAAGAATTAAATAGTAACGATCGGGTGGGTCTAAACTTTAAACCCATTGATATATTTTATACCACCCGAGATGTAAATAACTGGCTCACTATTTTAATTCGTGGAACTTATTCTACCGACTTCACATGTCGTCAGCTAAGTATGGGGAAGTGTAACCCCACTTAACGTTAAATTCGGGGTTCGGTTAGTACATAACTCGTTAATAAACATGTATAATAAGTTAGGGTACAAGACGCATTTTCAAAGATTAGCAAACAGTTCAGAAAAGCAACCGTTTTTGAAGAAAAACATGTGTGATAAAACAAGAAGGAATGAACGATGAGGCGCGCCATCTATCATTTGACGAGCTTTGTAATTACAAACTGGGTATTTTTAATCACTTTTCTACACTTATCACCCTCGTGAATTTATAATTATAGTTTGATTTCATGCAAATGAGGGCATTGCATGATCTCAAGTGTGGGGAAGGGTTATAAATTCTCTCGGGTTTGCACTTGGTTTATTTGCCAAATTTTGTGAAAATTTTAAAAAATTTTCAGATAAATGAATTCAAAATCATGTTTATACATATTTATGAACGATGAAAACTAGGTGTTAATACCGAAATTATCGTTACCTCGGGAAGGACATAAATTGAGAAACACCCTAAAACACTTGAATTCATTTAAAATGGAATAAAGGAGAATAAAAAGGCAAAGAAAGAAACTAAGTGTGGGGAGAATGCACCAAGTTATTCAATTAAAAAACTATCACATGTTTCTGTAAAGTTATTGCAGTTGCTTTTGTTTTGGACTAAATTGACTGTTTTACCCGCAATATTATAATAACGATAAAAGAAAAGATGGATCTACACGATGAATCAATTCCATCATTAAAAGGAAGTAAAGTCTTCCGAAAAAGACACGCGCTTCTTGATTTAGGTCAAGAAGTTGTCGTCCAGACCAGCTGTAGGTTGACGAAAAATCTAGAAAAGTCATCTCTAAAATCAGCAGGAAATCCATGGACCTCAGCATTAAACAGGGTCGACATGTGGTCAGACTTATCCTAACCATGAGAGGACCTGTCTCGTAAAATGGGGAGGGCACCGTGCAAATTAGCTTGATAAGACTAATGAATCAGACCCCCATAAAGGATAATCTCCTTAAAGATCAAAAATCAGCTTTTAAGACCGATATTACTCAATCCTAGAGATTGACCTTAAAGATTGAGAATTACAAACTCATGGAATTCGATGATATCTAAACTCGAGCTTGAACGAGAAAATATTTTGATCAAAATTACAAACCAATTTGTTTTCTGAAAAACTCATTTTTAATGCGTTCATTACCATTAAACATAAAATCCTAGGAATTCACCTGGAATTCATCAGGTCACCTGAACCAAATCGGGTGTCAACCGTAAGAACGGTGGTTGCATAGCATGGTCAAAGACAGGACCTTGTGTCATACCGAAAAACTATAGGGTGAGCTTCACTATTGCTTCTACAAAGGATAGTAATTGCATCCGACAAGTTATAGACCATAATTAAAAGCATGTCAGGGGACATTGCCGTAACAGTTGCTTGTTCAACGCTTTCCTTTACAACCGGACAATAGTTTACCGAAAGGTAATATACGGAGCAAGTATACTGGACGTGTTGCTTTCCTAATACAAGGTTAGCAAGTGGGTGACACAAAACCATAAGTTTTGAGCTAAAATTTTCAAATATGAAACCCACCAAACCCACAAAAACATTTTACAAACACCGGTGAAGGGTTATTCCGGAAAACTTATCTAGGGTAAAATCTAGATTGTATTTTCAAAAGATCAAATGTTTTCATAAAGATCAAATTTCCTTAAAGGATCTAAATTTTTATAGTCATGTGGGACTGTAAACCACATCGTTACTACCATTGTTCATACCGCCGTATAGAAATCACTTATGTACAAATTGTGAAGAATAAAGAAGTGATTCTAGTATATTTTTATTTCAAGACTATATTGCTTGAGGATAAGCAATGCTCAAGTGTGGGAATATTTGATAATGCTAAAAACGAACATATATTTCATAGCATTATCCCTCCAGAAAGACAAGCTTTTAGTTGCAATTATTCTATTTACAACTGATATTCCTTTAAATAATAAAAGGTGAAGATAAAAGATAGATTCGACGAATTGAAGACGCAAACGACAAAAAAGCTCAAAAGTACAAAGTACAATCAAAGTGGTTCAAATTATTGATGAGAAACGTCTCAAAATTACAAGAGTACAAGAGCGAAACTCAAAATACAAGATATTAAATTGTACGCAAGGACGTTCGAAAATCCGGAACCGGGACCAGAGTCAACTCTCAACACTCGACGCAACGGACTAAAAATTACAAGTCAACTATGCACATAAATATAATATAATATTTAAATAATTCTTAAAATTATTTATATATTATATTTATTTATTAAAACGTCGACAAGCTTGAAAACAAAAATATGTGAGCTGGTACCTACCTCCATGCGATCGCATGGCTTGTAGGCTTGTTTTCCATGCGATCACATGGGCCACTTTTTGTGGCCACATGCCTATAAATTTCGCGGTTTTGATCGAACTTTACAACATCTTTCATCTATCTCTCACTCGTATACATATATATATATATATATATATATATATATATATATATATATATATATATATATATATATATATATATATATATATTATAATTTTAATTTTAATTTTAATTCTAATAATAAGGGTATGTTAGCGAATGTTGTAAGGGTGTAAGTCGAAATTCTGTCCGTGTAACGCTACGCTATTTTTAATCATTGTAAGTTATGTTCAACCTTTTTAATTTAATGTCTCGTAGCTAAGTTATTATTATGCTTATTTAATGCCGAAGTAATCATGATGTTGGGCTAAATATTAAAATTGTGTAATTGGGCTTTGGACCATAATTGGGGTTTGAATAAAAGAATGACACTTGTGGAAATTAGACTATGGGCTATTAATGGGCTTTATATTAACTAAATGATACCTCATTAATTTAATATATAGATCTATAATTTGACGAATTTATATATAACCACATACGCTTGACTGGGCACGGTGGGCGGAATATCTATAAATACCAATAATTGTTCATTTTACCGGACACGGGATTGGATTAATAGTTAATAGACTTGTTGAAACAGGGGTGGATTACATTCAAGGGTAATTGGTGTAATTGTTAACAAAGTAGTAAAACCTTGGACTACACGCAGTCGATAACCTGGTGTATTCATTAAACAAAGTATTAAGACCTTGTTACAATTCGAATCCCCAATTAGTTGGAATATTTGACTTCAGGAATAAGAATAATTTGACGAAGACTTCCACATTTTATGATTATGACTGATGAACTATTATGGACAAATCCGTATGGACATATCAAATAATCTAGGAAAAGGACAATTAACCCATGGGAATAAACTAAAGTCCACACGTCAAACATCATGATTACGGAAGTTTAAATAAGCATAATTCCTTTATTTCATATTTAATTTCCTTTATTTCATATTTAATTGCACTTTTAATTATCGCACTTTTATTTATTGTCATTTTATTTATCGCAATTTTATTTATCGCAATTTCATTATCGTTATTTACTTTACGCTTTAAATTAAGTCTTTTATATATTTAATATTTTACATTAGGTTCTAACTGCGACAAAAAGTTTTAAAATCGACAAACCGGTCATTAAACGGTAAAAACCCCCCTTTTATAATAATAATACTACTTATATATATTTTTGTATTTTTACAATTATAAGTTAAAAATATAGCGTTAAGCTTGGCTAAGTCTCCCTGTGGAACGAACCGGACTTACTAAAAACTACACTACTGTACGATTAGGTACACTGCCTATAAGTGTTGTAGCAAGGTTTAGGTATATCCACTCTATAAATAAATAAATCACTTGTGTAAAATTGTATCGTATTTAATAGTTTTTCGTAGTAAAAATATAACTATTTCCTAGTACGCCTCACACACATCACCATGACGACCTCCATTAAATTTCAGGGACGAAATTTCTTTAACGGGTAGGTACTGTGACAACCCGGAAATTTCTGAACAAATTTAAACTTTATCTTTATATTATTCCGACATGATAAGCAAAGTTTGTTAAGTTAAATCTCAAAGAATTTTAAACTATGTTCATAGATTCATTTAACCTCGACCAAATACCGACGATTCACGAACCATTATATGAACGAATATGATTATATATGTGTATATATTATAACTTGAGGGTATTAACAAAGTATTAAATGTATAATACTTTACATGAACGTACTTGTTTTAATATAATTATCTAAGGAAGTAAAATATGATACCAAATGATTGAGTCATCAGGTACATTGTGTTTAGATTACATATGTCCGTAATGAGGTCCACAATAATTTAAGAAATCTGTCTTTTTTATCAGTATTCAGAATATTTGGTAAAGTGATTTACAAAAAATGTCATTAACCAGAGTTTGTCAAAAGTTAGTGGAGATTCTCGTTTAAATTTCAAAAGCATGCTTTACAGTGATTGACTCGTAAATTAATTTTTTAGTTTTCATATTATTAAAAATATTATTTGATATAATAATTTCTATTATTTAAACAAGTTTAAATATATAAAATGGACTTTGAAATATTATTAGTTTTGAAAAACTATATATCATTTTCAAATAAATATTTTAAAATGATATTATATATATATTTTTACAATGTAATAAAACTTAATATTAATTTAGTTATAAAACGTTTTGAGTTAAAATAAAACTATCATATATATATATATATATATGTATATATATATACATATATATATATATATACATATATATATATACATATATATATATATATACAACGAGACGATGATTTATAGAAGCAAATAACCAAAACACTTAAATGATTAAGTTACACTTTGAGTGATATAGTTTATCAACAATTTATGTCTATTTATTGATAATGGTACACGTCGCGTATCGTTTAGTACAAGTTTTCTTAGCGTACGAAAATACTTTCGAAAAACCGAAACTGGGACATAGTCGAGCGACAACGTACGAGTCATTGGAACTAATTTTACAAGTTTACTATGCACCTAAATATAATATAATATCTAATTAATTATATAGATTAATTAATTATTTATAATTAATAATAATTAAACGGTGTCAGCAGGATCAAACAAAACTTGATGAGCTGTATATGCTGCCCATGCGATCGCATGGGAGAAACACTAGGGAGCCATGCGATCGAATGGTGACCCTGGTCAGATCCTATCTATAAAAGCTCTAACTCGTTCAGTTTCTGATTCACTTCTTATCTATCCCTCGAGCTCACTACACACACACACACACACATACACACACACACACACACACACACACACACATATATATATATATATATATATATATATATATATATTATTAAGATTATTATTATTAATCTTATTATTATTATTAGTATTATAATTAGTATTAATATACATAAAATATTACGACGAGGTCATAAGCGAGTTATTTTCAAAACGGGTTTTACGAGCGGGATAGAGTTAAGGAAAATATGGGTTATAGATATGGAGGTTATGGGTAATGTTCGGGGGTTTTCTCGTGAGGTCAAACTAATATTTATCATCTCCGTTGCGTCTACGTACTTTCCTGCAATAGTGTATCCCTGATACGTGAGCACTCAAATCTTATCTTTTATTGCATGCTTATTATTGTCGTTAAATACTTTATGATAGATCATGAATTAATTACATATTCTATTTAGATAAGGTATATGATATGCATGTCATTGGAAAGCTGGCGAAAAATTAATAACTTTTCATTTAGAAAGCGTATGATTTCAATGAACGGATTAAAATATATCGTCAATTGAATTATCTATAATTTTAAGTATTATTGTTAAAATGATTATTATTATTATTATTATTATTATTATTATTATTATTATTATTATTATTATTATTATTATTATTATTATTATTATTATTATTATTATTATCGTTATCGTTATCGTTATCGTTATCGTTATAGTCGTTATTATTATTATTATTATTATTATTATTATTATTATTATTATTATTAGAATTAGAATAATTAATATTTTTATCAAAACTATCATTTTTATTAAAATTATCATTTTTAATAGAAATATCATTATTATTATAAAATATCATTATTATTATCATTTTAGTATTATTATTATTAAAAATTATTATTTGGAATAGAGTTAATATTTTTATAAAATATTCTTATTACTGTTAATATTAAAAAGTATCGTTATTATTATCATGATTAGAATCATCATTTTATTATAATCATCTTTAGTAAATAAATATTGTTATTATCATAATAATTATTATTATTACAAAATACAACTTTTATTCATTATTGTTATTATCAATATTATTTTATAAAATAAATAGGTAATACAAAGATATTTTTACCACAAGTAACATAATTACCTTAATAATACATACCACTATATTTTTATGATATTAATTGAACTTTATAAATTTTATTACTTAAGATATATAAAAGTATATTTTTATCATATATATATATATATATTTTAATATAAATTTTTATTAATAAATGACTTTTATTATTTACTTTAATAAATCTGATAAATATACGTAAATATATATAAAGCGACTATATTTAAGTTATATAATAAACACGTATAAATTTTGGAAAATAATTTTTAGTCAGATTGACTTTTGTTGACTTTTGCATGATAATCTCGAGCATTAGGATTGTGATACACTATGACTTGACCTAAATTGTTAGACAGATATTGACCATTATATAAATATATATATACTTAATATAGGTTCGTGAATCCGAGGCCAACCTTGCACTTTTTCAGTGCCGTCATTAGGATTCACGAACCTATAACAAACATATACATATATATCAAAGTATGATCGAAATATATTCACAATATGTTTTATTATGTTTTAATGATTTAGGTTTATTAAGTTAACAGTCCAACGTTCGTAGTCCACAATTAGTTGTCCACAATTAGTAGTACAAAAATAAATCAATATATATTATCTCGAATCAATCCACGACCCAATGTATACAAGTTTCAGACTCGATCACAACTCAAAGTATATATATTATTTTGGAATCAACCTCAACCCTGTAAAGCTAACTCGAACATTACCGCATATAGAGTGTCTATGGTTGTTCCAAATAATATATATGGATGACGTCGATATGATATGTCAAAACATAGTATACGTGTCTATGGTCTATCAAGATTACATAATATATGTTAGAATACATGTATAATACAATATAAGTTAGTTAGGATATGGTTAGTATAGATTTTTGTCAATTCATCCCGTAGTCAAATTAACCATTTTTAACCAATTTTGTTTTACCCATAACTTCTCCGTTTTAAATCCGTTTTGAGTGATTCAACTTGCTATGGTGATAATGCTAAAAACGAACATATATTTCATAGCATTATCCTTCCAGAAAGACAAGCTTTTAGTTGCAATTGTTCTACTTACAAGTGATATTCGTTTAAATAATAAAAGGTGAAGACAAAAGACAGATTCGATGATTTGAAGACGTAAACGACCAAAATGCTAAAAAGTACAAAGTACAATCAAAGTGGTTCAATTTATTGATGAGAAACGTCTAAAAATTACAAGAGTACAAGCCGCAAAATTTAAAGTACAAGATATTAAATCGTACGAAAGGACGTTCGAAAATCCGGAACTGGGACATGAACCAACTATCAACGCGCGACTCAACAGAACTGAAAGTACAAGTCAACTATGCACATGAATGTAATATAATATATGTATAATTATATAAAATTATATATATTATATTATATTATTAAAAACCGTCGACAAACTAGAAAACAAAGTGAAATGAGCTGTCCAAGGCTGCCATGCGATCGCATGGCCTGGAAGCTATAATCCCATGCGATCGCATGGCCTGAAAAGTGAGGCCAAGTCCTATAAATTGCAATGTTTTCTGTCGAATTGTGTACACCTCTTTCATTCTTTCTTCCTTCTGTAAAAAATATATATATTTATAACTATAATTTTAATTTTAATTTAAGTTTAATAATAATTGGGTTATTGTAAGGAATATTTTAAGGTTTTGTAAGTCGAAACTCTATCCGTGTAACGCTACGCTATTAATACTCATTGTAAGTTATGTTCAACCTTTTTACATTAATGTCTCGTAGCTAAGTTATTATTATGCTTATCTAAGCCGAAGTAATTGTGATGTTGGACTAAATATTAAGACTGGGTTATTGGGCTTTGGACCACAATTGGGGTTTGGACAAAAGACCGACACTTGTGGAAATTAGACTATGGGCTATTAATGGGCTTTATATTTGTTTAACTAAATGATAGTTCGTTAATTTAATATAGAGATTTACAATTTGAGGTAATTATAAATAACCACATACACTCGATCGGACACGATGGGCGGGATATTTATAAATACTAATAATCGTTCATTTGACCTGACACGGGAATGGATTAATAGTCAATGGACTCATTAAAACAGGGGTGGATTACATACAAGGAAAATTGGTGTAATTTTTAACAACGTATTAAAACCTTGGGTTACACGCAGTCGATAACCTGGTGTAATTATTAACAAAGTATTAAGACCTTGTTACAATTTAAATTCCCAATTAGTTGGAATATTTGACTTCGGGTATAAGGGTAATTTGACGAGGACACTCGCACTTTATATTTATGACCGATGGACTATTATGGACAAAAACCAGATGGACGTATCAAATAAACCAGGACAAAGGACAATTAACTAATGGTAATAAATTTAAATCAACACGTCAAACATCATGATTACGGAAGTTTAAATAAGCATAATTCCTTTATTTTATATCTCATCGCACTTTTATTTACCGTCATTTTATTTATTCTACTTTAAATTATCGCACTTTTAATTATCGTCATTTACTTTACGCTTTAAATTAAGTTATATTTAATATTTTGCATTAGGACTTAAAATCGACAAACCGGTCATTAAATGGTAAAACCCCCCTTTTATAATAATAATAATACTTATATATATATTTATACAAATATAGTTAATAAAAATATAGCGTTAAACTCAGCAAATCCCTGTGGAACGAACCGGACTTACTAAAAACTACACTACTCTACGATTAGGTACACTACCTATAAGTGTTGTAGCAAGGTTTAGGTATATCCATTCAATAAATAAATAAATAACTTGTGTAAAATTATATCGTATTTAATAGTATTTCGTAGTAAAATATAATCTATTTCGTACTACCCCTCGCACACATCAAGTATTTTTGGCGCTGCTGTCAGGGAGCATCACACCGAAAGCGAAACGCTATAAAAAAATTAGTTTTAAGGTATTTTTGTAAAAATATAATTTTACATAAGTTTTAAAATTCAAAAATATAAAAACATAAAAAAATATTTTTCTATATTTTTAAGTGTTTAAGTAAAAAGAAAATATATTTTATAATTTATATAAAGGTATAAAAGTATTATTTTTAGTTCTTAAAAATATAAATTTATTTATAATAAATATTACTTATATTTTATTTTTATAAATTAAATTCAGAAAAAAAAAATAATTAAAAGAGTAAACGGGCAGATCACTGTAGCAGCCCAACAAATTTGGCCTGGTATCCTAACCCATGTGACCGCATGGAATTATAACACTCAACTCATGCGATCGCATGAGTTGATGTGACAGATCAGAAACCTCAGCTGGTACGATTAGGGTTAGGTTTTAATATAATTATTATTAATTAATTAGTAATTAGGGTTTAGTTTTTTAATATTTAGTTTAGTTTTAAATTAATTTGTATTTTTAAGTTTTAATTTAGTTTTATTAATATATAAATTAATCCTTTTATATAAAAAATAATAATATAAGAATAATATTTTTATAAAAATAAGTAATTTTATTATTTTTTATATCTTTTTATAAATTGTATATTTTTAACGTTTAATTTGTAATTTGTAATTTATCGTTCGTAACTAGTTTTAAACTTAGTTTTTGCCATTGTATTTTATATTTCTAGATTTTTAGGCTTTGCCGTAAAATCCCTTAAGTGCTTTTTCTTTAGATTAAGATTTAGGCGCTTTAGAATTTTACGACGTCACTTATCGCTTTAATATTTAATAGGTTTTAGTGCCTTTTTAAGTTATTGCCGTTTTGGATATAGAATTCCTTTAAGTTTTAATACCTTTAGACGCAATTTTTAATATTTAGTTTTAGACTTTTAAGTTTCGACGCTTTACTTTCTTATTTTTATTTTTTGACTATTTAATTTTCGACGTTTGTTTTTCACCTCTTATTTCTCGACGCGCTTTTTCTTTCTCATTTCTACGCTCTAGTTTTTAGGACATAGAATTTTCTTTATTTTCTTTAAATTTCGACGAAAAATTATTTTAAGCGGTTAAATTGATAGACATCCAAAATTTTCTGGTTCGTAGTAATAGTTGGATTTGTTAGTGGCGAGTTATGGGCTTCCGATTTAAAGGGGTCCTGGCTACCTGCTGCATCTATTGGCTATTCGAAACGTGGGCAAAATCAGAAAAGTATATTAATTTGATAACTTTAATAATTTTTATCTTTATAACTAATAGGATATTCAGTGAATGCACCGAGCAAAACGATCACCACCTTTCATACGTTCACCACCTGTAACTCGATCAAGACATCTAGCCAATATTGTCGCCGTTGATTTTTCTTTAGAATCATCATTTAGTCGACCAAGTACTCCAATTCAAATTTTTGATAATCCATTTTTTGAACCCAATCTCACAATTGAGAATCCGGAGGATATTCAAGGACAATTCAGAGATCCTGAACCACTAATATTTCCTTCGGAACCACAAATTATTCATCCAGAGATTGTCAAGGAAGAAACCATTAAATCATAATCCTCTAGTGATTCAGATTCAACAAATTCAATCATGAAAAATCAGGAACCTCTAAGTATGGAAGACCGAATGAGAGCTACACGCACTGGCCAAGGTCACGCCATTACTCAACCAGACATTAATGCGCCAGATTATGAAATCAAAGGACAAATCCTACACATTGTAACTAATCAATGCCAATTTAGTGGTATGCCAAAAGAAGATCCAAATGAACATCTTCGAACCTTTAATAGGATTTGTACTCTATTCAAAATCAAAGAAGTTGAGGATGAACAGATCTATCTCATGTTATTTCCCTGGACTTTAAAGGGAGAAGCCAAAGATTGGTTAGAATCGTTACCTGAAGGAGCGATTGACACATGGAATGTCTTAGTTGAGAAATTTCTTAAAAGATTCTTTCCGACATCTAAAGCCGTGAGACTTCAAGGAGAAATTGTTACGTTCGCGCAAAAGCCAAATGAAACTCTATATGAGGCGTGGACAAGATTCAGAAACTTGTTGAAAGGATGTCCTCAACATGGTTTAGACACTTATCAAATAGTGCAAATATTCTACCAAGGATGCGATGTTGCTACACGAAAAGACATCGACACAGCAGCGGGTGAAATGTCCCGTTCTTATTGATTAAAAACGTTCCATATTAATTGATTTCGTTACGAGGTTTTGACCTCTATATGAGACGTTTTTCAAAGACTGCATTCATTTTAAAACAAACCATAACCTTTATTTCATCAATAAAGGTTTAAAAAGCTTTACGTAGATTATCAAGTAATGATAATCTAAAATATCCTGTTTACACACGACCATTACATAATGGTTTACAATACAAATATGTTACAACAAAATAAGTTTCTTGAATGCAGTTTTTACACAATATCATACAAGCATGGACTCCAAATCTCTTCCTTATTTAAGTATGCAATAGCGGAAGCTCTTAATAATCACCTGAGAATAAACATGCTTAAAACGTCAACAAAAATGTTGGTGAGTTATAGGTTTAACCTATATATATCAAATCATAATAATAGACCACAAGATTTCATATTTCAATACACATCCCATACATAGAGATAAAAATCATTCATATGGTGAACACCTGGTAACCGACATTAACAAGATGCATATATAAGAATATCCCCATCATTCCGGGACACCCTTCGGATATGATATAAATTTCGAAGTACTAAAGCATCCGGTACTTTGGATGGGGTTTGTTAGGCCCAATAGATCTATCTTTAGGATTCGCGTCAATTAGGGTGTCTGTTCCCTAATTCTTAGATTACCAGACTTAATAAAAGGGGCATATTCGATTTCGATAATTCAACCATAGAATTTAGTTTCACGTACTTGTGTCTATTTTGTAAATCATTTATAAAACCTGCATGTATTCTCATCCCAAAAATATTAGATTTTAAAAGTGGGACTATAACTCACTTTCACAGAATTTTACTTCGTCGGGAAGTAAGACTTGGCCACTGGTTGATTCACGAACCTATAATAATATATACATATATATCAAAGTATGTTCAAAATATATTTACAACACTTTTAATATATTTTGATGTTTTAAGTTTATTAAGTCAGCTGTCCTCGTTAGTAACCTACAACTAGTTGTCCACAGTTAGATGTACAGAAATAAATCGATAAATATTATCTTGAATCAATCCACGACCCAGTGTATACGTATCTCAGTATTGATCACAACTCAAACTATATATATTTTGGAATCAACCTCAACCCTGTATAGCTAACTCCAACATTCACATATAGAGTGTCTATGGTTGTTCCGAAATATATATAGATGTGTTGACATGATAGGTCGAAACATTGTATACGTGTCTATGGTATCTCAAGATTACATAATATACAATACAAGTTGATTAAGTTATGGTTGGAATAGATTTGTTACCAATTTTCACGTAGCTAAAATGGGAAAAATTATCCAATCTTGTTTTACCCATAACTTCTTCATTTTAAATCCGTTTTGAGTGAATCAAATTTCTATGGTTTCATATTGAACTCTATTTTATGAATCTAAACATAAAAAGTATAGGTTTATAGTCGGAAGAATAAGTTACAAGTCATTTTTGTAAAGGTAGTCATTTCAGTCGAAAGAACGACGTCTAGATGACCCTTTTAGAAAACATACTTCCACTTTGAGTTTAACCATAAATTTTGGATATAGTTTCATGTTCATAATAAAAATCATTTTCTCAGAATAACAACTTTTAAATCAAAGTTTATCATAGTTTTTAATTAACTAACCCAAAACAGCCCGCGGTGTTACTACGACGGCGTAAATCCGGTTTTACGGTGTTTTTCGTGTTTCCAGGTTTTAAATCATTAAGTTAGCATATCATATAGATATAGAACATGTGTTTAGTTGATTTTAAAAGTCAAGTTAGAAGGATTAACTTTTGTTTGCGAACAAGTTTAGAATTAACTAAACTATGTTCTAGTGATTACAAGTTTAAACCTTCGAATAAGATAGCTTTATATGTATGAATCGAATGATGTTATGAACATCATTACTACCTTAAGTTCCTTGGATAAACCTACTGGAAAAGAGAAAAATGGATCTAGCTTCAATGGATCCTTGGATGGCTCGAAGTTCTTGAAGCAGAATCATGACACGAAAACAAGTTCAAGTAAGATCATCACTTGAAATAAGATTGTTATAGTTATAGAAATTGAACCAAAGTTTGAATATGATTATTACCTTGTATTAGAATGATAACCTACTGCAAGAAACAAAGATTTCTTGAGGTTGGATGATCACCTTACAAGATTGGAAGTGAGCTAGCAAACTTGAAAGTATTCTCGATTTTATGAAACTAGAACTTTTGGAATTTATGAAGAACACTTAGAACTTGAAGATAGAATTTGAGAGAGATCAATTAGATGAAGAAAATTGAAGAATGAAAGTGTTTGTAGGTGTTTTTGGTCGTTGGTGTATGGATTAGATATAAAGGATATGTAATTTTGTTTTCATGTAAATAAGTCATGAATGATTACTCATATTTTTGTAATTTTATGAGATATTTCATGCTAGTTGCCAAATGATGGTTCCCACATGTGTTAGGTGACTCACATGGTCTGCTAAGAGCTGATCATTGGAGTGTATATACCAATAGTACATACATCTAAAAGCTGTGTATTGTACGAGTACGAATACAGGTGCATACGAGTAGAATTGTTGATGAAACTGAACGAGGATGTAATTGTAAGCATTTTTGTTAAGTAGAAGTATTTTGATAAGTGTCTTGAAGTCTTTCAAAAGTGTATGAATACATATTAAAACACTACATGTATATACATTTTAACTGAGTCGTTAAGTCATCGTTAGTCGTTACATGTAAATGTTGTTTTGAAACCTTTAGGTTAACGATCTTGTTAAATGTTGTTAACCCAATGTTTATAATATCAAAAGAGATTTTAAATTATTATATTATCATGATATTATGATGTACGAATATCTCTTAATATGATTTATATACATTAAATGTCGTTACAACGATAATCGTTACATATATGTCTCGTTTCAAAATCATTAAGTTAGTAGTCTTGTTTTTACATATGTAGTTCATTGTTAATATACTTAATGATATGTTTACTTATCATAATATCATGTTAACTATATATATAACCATATATATGTCATCATATAGTTTTTACAAGTTTTAACGTTCGTGAATCACCGGTCAACTTGGGTGGTCAATTGTCTATATGAAACCTATTTCAATTAATCAAGTCTTAACAAGTTTGATTGCTTAACATGTTGGAAATATTTAATCATGTAAATATCAATCTCAATTAATATATATAAACATGGAAAAGTTCAGGTCACTACAGCGGGTGGTTCCATTATGAAGAAAACCGCAACTGAAGCTCACAAAATTATTGATAACACAGCCTCCCACTGTAACGACCCAGAAATTTCCGACCAAATTTAAACCTTAAACTCTATATGTTTCCGACACGATAAGCAAAAACCCTAATGTTGAGTCTAGAAAGTCTGAAATCTATATTCGAATAATCAATTACCCTTTGACTATGCTCGACGATTCACGAACATTTATGGGTACATAAATATGACTTCTAGGTATCATCATTATTAAATGAACATTGTAATATATATATAAATTGTATAAATAATAAATACTCAACAAAAGTAATTATAACTATTAAGTACTACACAAATATATATATATAGGATTACATATATAAATACATAAAGAAATTTGTGAATATACAGATTTCATTAAAAACAACCATTTATAAAAATAGATACTGTTATAAATCTGTATTATTAATTGAATTAATAGATAATAAAAATAATTATACGAACGTTTATATACATAAAGAGTATCAGATTCAATTTCACATCGTTATCATGCCAGCAATGATTTTGTTTTTATCTAACAAGTTGTTAAACATCAACAATTAGTTTATCAATCAGATATTTTTTTTTAATTGTTTCCTGTATCTGATTGGAATACTGCCAACCTCTAAACATTTTGAGAACTCGATCACAGTCATTATAAAAGACTCCATATAACTTACATTATCAACTATCATTAACATACATATACAAGATAGAGGGAACTCGTGTATCATTCCCGTCTCAACCGTGTTTCTGTTTTCTTGATCAACAACTAAGCTCGATCCCAACACACAAAAACCTACTATCCATTGTTTACTTGCTACTCGTGTTCGTGTTTCTACTCATGCTTGTCGATCATTTTCTTTAAATCACCATTTGGAATCACCTCACACAACCGTAAACAATCAAAATCTCCACCACCTATGGCCATCACAGCCCACTCGATTACCATGGTTACGTCACCACCATCTTTATGTTATATTCAAACCACAACCGACACCACCTTAAACCCTTCACCTTTGACCACCTACAACCACCACCACAACCACCATGATTCACCCACACCACCTCAAGACACCTTACAACCATCACCATGTACAAACTGTCACCACCACCTTCGCATTTTTATTCTTCTTCCTTCTTTCTCGTAACCACAAACAATCACCACACCTCACCACCGTCATATTCTCTTCCTTTTTGTTGCAGCACTTTTCGATTGTAAACCACACATAAACCAAAAACTATTTGATTGTTACTATATTTCATTGCTACAGCCTAGTAACCGAAGAAACTTCATGATGAATCACCAATTAAATCATGAAGTCACTGCTGTTACAATTAGAAGATTGAGACTCATCTTTTACGTTATTTATATATATATATACAATAATGGTTATGATGAAACACGATGATAATGATGTTGATGTAACAAGTAGGACCGTTATACCTGTCATGCTTATAATGCGTACCCTAGGTGTTTCCCACAACAAACAATTTGAAACTTGTGGGGGCTGCAAGTTGTATAACTTTATCCAATTAAAGAACCACCACCGACGGTCCTCGTTCTTTTCCTTCTATTAAACATACGCTATCCAACTAGTGGGTCGATGATTAAATAATAGACTGGGTTTGTGTTAGACGTTGGCCCATGATCCTGATATTATTGTTTATTGAGGATGAATCGAGACCGAAGGTTACAAAAGGTGAAAAACGAAAAAGAAGGATAAGAGACAGATATATACGGAATATATGGGTACGTTTGTGAAACTAAAACAGAAACACCGAAGTACTTGGATGGTAAAGAGTGTTGGGATTAAGTAAAGGTTCCTGGGTTCGAACCTGTGCCTCGACTTTTATTATCTTTTTAGAAGAAAATAAATAGAAACTGAAAGAACAAATGATATACAATACAGGGTGATACTAATTCAGATAAATTCAAATAGATGAGTGGTTGGGTGTGTTATGGGTAAAGTGAGAGATCGAGGGTTCGAGCCCAAGCAAGGGCATTTCTTTTTGAAAGCCATTTAAACACTTTTAAGGTTCGTGAATCCGAGGCCAACCCTATACTTGGTCAACGATGTTATATGTATTTTTACTACAAAATACATTAGGTGAGTATATAGTTCCCTTTTAAACTCTAAATATTTTGGGCTGAGAATACATGCGTTGTTTTTATAAATGATTTACGTTATGGACACAAGTGATCAAAAATAAAATCTACGTTGAGTTGTACCATGGCATATTTCTTTATACTTGGTAGCTAATATTTACGTGAGGAGCGTAAACGCGAATCCTGTTGATAGATCTATCGGGCCTGACAACCCCAACCGGGCTGGACGACCAGTTTTAAACGGTTGCACAGTACTTCGTCTCGTTACTACACTTGGTACGGTGTAGGGTTTATTTAAGAATATGCTGCTGTGATTTAAATGTTAAGTATGGTTACCAAGTGCTCAACGACTTTTCATACACGAGGAGTGTATTATGTATAAACATGAAATCTTGTGGTCCATAGTTATAACGCTGCTAGCATCAAACCTATATATCTCACCAACTTTATGTTGACATATTAAAGCATGTTATTCTCAGGTACAAATTAAGTCTTCCGCTGTGCATTTGCTTATGTTAAGGACATTACTTGGAATTGATCATCGCACTGGGACCAAATATTGAAGATTTCGTCCGGATGGATAAGGACGGGTCTTTACACCCACTCACATGAGTGGCACCAAGAAAAAGATATCTTCCGTTCATCTAAAGCGGCTAGAGCCGATTCTAGCCATGACTTTGATTCCATTTCCGCAAAGTTAGATGCTTTCGAGAGACGAATGGTAAAGATGACTAAAGATATTTACGCAATACGAATTAGTTGTGAGCAGTGTGGAGGACCACATTTGACAAAAGATTGTCTCAGTATTGAATAACCAATGGAACAAAGAGAGAATGTTTCATACATGAATCAAAGGCCTGGAAATAATTATCAAAATAATTATCAACCGCCAAGACCAAACTACAATCAAAATCAGAATTATAACTGAAATGTTCCATACAACAACCAACAAGGTCTTAGCAATCAACGAGTATCTAATAATACTTACAATCAGTAAAGACCTATTTTTCCAAATAAACCACCACAAACCGATGATAAAAAGCCAAATTTAGAAGATATGATGTCGAAGCTAGTTGAATCTCAAACTCAATTTTTCACATCTCAGAAACAAACTAATGAACAAAATGCTCAAGCATTTAGAAATCAACAAGCTTCAATCCAAAATCTGGAACAAGAAGTAAGTAACCTAGCAAGTTTAATTGGAGAAAGAAAACCAGGGAGTCTACCTAGCGATACAAATGCTAACCCCCGAAATGAAACAGCTAAAGCCATTACCACAAGAAGTGGTATTACACTTAAACCACCTGAAATGCCTGTAATTTCTGATGACTCTATTCCTACTACATAGGAACTACAGCCTGAGCAAGAAAAGGAAACAGAACTGGTAGTTGAAAAGGTTAATGAAGATAACACAGTTAAGGCTAACCCTTATTTTAAACCATACCAACCACCACTTCCTTACCCGAGTAAAATGAGAAAAAAAAGACTTGAAGCCGAGCAATCCAAATTCTTGGATATGTTTAAACAAATAAATATCAATCTTCCTTTCATTGATGTGATTTCCAGAATGCCAAAATACGCTAAATTCCTGAAAGATCTAATCACAAATAGAAAGAAAATGGAAGAACTCTCGGCTGTTACTATGAATGCTAATTGTTCTGCAGTGCTATTGAATAATCTACCAGAAAAATTATCAGATCCAGGAAGTTTCACAATTCCATGTTTTCTATGTAGTCTTAGTTCAATAGAAGCATTAGAAGACTTAGGTGCTAGTATAAATTTAATGTCGTATTCACTATACGCTAAACTAGACCTTGGAGAATTGAAACCAACACGAATAAGCATACAACTAGCAGATCGATCTGTAAAATATCCTAGAGGGATAATTGAGAACATGCTAGTTAAAGTTGGTACTTTAGTATTTCCAGTAGACTTTGTTATTCTGGACATGGAAGACGATTCTCGAGTTCCTCTTATATTAGGAAGACCATTCTTAAACACGGCTAAAGCAATAATAGACGTGTTTGGTAAGAAACTGACCCTAAGTATAGATGACGAGAGTGTTACCTTTTCTGTTGATAGAGCTATGCAACAACCGCAATTTACAGATGATACATGTTATTATATTCAAACTATAGATTCACATGCAGAATTGTTACAAGAATTTCCAGAATTACAAGGAACAGGAGAATGTTCTTTAGGAGAAGGAACTGAACCAATTGATGAAGCTGAAATGTTAGCCACGCTCATGGCTAATGATTACGAACCAACAAAAGAAGAACTTCAAATGTTAAAAGAAGAAGACGGATATCGATACAAATCATCGATAGAAGAACCACCGACATTAGAGTTAAAGCCACTTCCAACCCATTTGGAATACGCTTATTTACATGGTGAATCTGAATTACCTGTAATAATCTCGTCTTCTCTTACGGAAAATGAAAAATCTCAACTCACTTCTGTGCTAAAAGCTCATAAACTTGCTATTGCATGGAAGATTCATGACATTAAAGGCATAAGTCCTTCGTATTGCACACATAAAATCCTTATGGAAGAGGGTCATAAAACATATGTGCAACGCCAACAAAGACTAAATCCAAATATGCAAGATGTTGTTAAAAAAGAAATAATTAAACTGCTCGATGCAGGTTTAATTTATCCAATTTCTGATAATCCATGGGTAAGCCCAATTCAATGCGTACCTAAGAAAGGTGGCATCACTGTCATCACAAATGAAAAAGATGAGCTTATTCCCATTAGGACTGTAACAGGATGACATGTTTGTATTGATTATAGAAAATTAAATGACGCCACCAGAAAAGATCACTTTCCCTTACCTTTCATTGATCAAATGTTGGAAAGATTAGATGGGAATAGTTACTATTGTTTTCTTGACGGTTTCTCCGGATACTTTCAACTTCCAATAGCACCCGAGGACCAAGAGAAAACCACCTTCACGTGCCCTTATGGTACTTTTGCTTACAAACGCATGCGATTTGGACTTTGCAACGCCCCTGCAACTTTTCAAAGGTGCATGATGGCGATTTTTCATGACATGATAGAAGAATGCTTGGAAGTTTTCATGGATGACTTTTCAGTCTTCGGTGATACTTTTGAAACATGTCTAGTTAATCTTGAACGAATGCTTATTAGATGCGAGCAATCAAATCTAGTTCTTAATTGGGAGAAATGCCATTTCATGGTTAGAGAAGGCATCGTTCTTGGTCATAAAATTTCAAAGGAAGGAATTGAAGTGGATAGAGCTAAAGTAGATGTAATCGCTAAACTTTCACATCCCACCAATGTTAGAGGAGTTAGAAGTTTTCTAGGGCATGCCTTTTTTTACCGACGTTTCATAAAAGATTTTTCTAAAATTGCCACTCCTATGAACAAACTCCTAGAAAAGGATGCTCCATTCATCTTTTCGGATGAATGCATCAAATCTTTTAATATTCTTAAATAAAAACTCACTAATGCTCCGATCATGATAACTCTAAATTGGAATTTATCATTTGAACTCATGTGCGATGCAAGTGATTTTGCAATGGGAGCCATTTTAGGTCAAAGAATTGAAAAACGATTTCAACCTATTTATTACGCTAGTAAGACGTTACAAGGAGCACAAACGAATTACACAACTACTGAAAAAGAACTCCTTGATATCGTCTTTGCTTTTGACAAATTTCGTTCATATCTCGTTCTAGCAAAAACGGTGGTCTATACCGACCATTCTGCTCTTAAATACTTATTTTCAAAACAAGATGCCAAGCCACGATTAATCCGTTGGATCTTACTCTTACAAGAGTTCGATATTGAAATCCGAGACAAAAAGGGAGCAGAAAATCTCGCCGCTGATCATCTTTCTCGTCTTGAAAATCCTGAATTAGAAGTTCTAAATGAATCGGCCATACAAGACAACTTTCCTGATGAATATCCCTTGAAAATCAATTTTAATGAAATTCCATGGTTTGCAGACTTTGCAAACTACTTAGTATGTGGATTCCTTGAAAAAGGGTTGTCGTACCAAAAACGAAAGAAATTCTTTAGTGATATAAAATACTATTTTTGGAAAGATCCACATTTGTTTAAAAGTTGTCCCGATGGAATAATACGCCGATGCGTATTCGGAGATGAAGCTAGTCAAATCTTAAACCATTGTCACACAGGACCAACATGAGGGCATTATGAGCCTCAACTCACAGCAAGAAAAGTCTACGACGCTGGATTTTATTGGCCTACAATTTTCAAAGACGCACACCTTCTTTGTAAATCCCGTGATGCTTGTCAAAGGGCCGGAAAAATAAGTCAACGTGATGAAATGCCACAAAATGTCATTCAAGTATGTGAAGTATTTGACATTTGGGGTATTGACTTTATGGGTCCATTTCCAAAATCTCATAATAATCTCTACATACTCGTTGCCATTGCTTATGTATCTAAATGGGCGTAAGCACAAGCTCTCCCAACTAACGATGCACGAGTTGTAGTTAACTTCTTAAAACGTCTTTTTGCAAGGTTCGGAACACCGAAAGCTTTAATAAGTGATCGGGGTACTCATTTTTGTAATAATCAACTTGAGAAAGTTCTCAAAAGATATGGAGTAACTCATAAAATCTCAACCGCTTATCATCCACAAATAAGTGGACAAGTTGAAAATACCAACCGAGCTTTAAAACGTATTCTAGAGAAAACTGTAGGATCAAATCCGAAGGAATGGTCCATGAAATTGGAGGATGCACTCTGGGCTTTTAGAACAGCCTACAAAACTCCAATTGGAACCACACCTTTTAAACTCGTTTACGGAAAAGCATGTTACCTTCCAGTAGAAATTGAGCACAAAGAATTTTGGGCTTTGAAGATGTGTAATCTTGATTTGCATGAAGCCGGACGTCTACGATTAAGTCAACTAAACGAATTAGAAGAATTAAGACATGATGCATATGAAAATTCGTTAATCTATAAGGAAAGAACGAAGAAATGGCATGATAAAAGAATCAGAAGTTCAAAAGAATTTAAGGAAGGAGACAGAGTCCTTCTTTTCAATTCACGTTTCAAGCTATTTCCTGGAAAATTGAAATCAAGATGGTCTGGACCATTCATAGTCAAAAGAGTTTTCCCATACGGAACAATAGAATTGATAAATTCAAACGGGATTGAAATTAAAGTTAATGGTCACAGAGTTAAACACTATATTGATGGTCCGATGGAAGTGAACAATGAAGTTAATCACAATTTCGACACCACATCCACCTAAGTGTGGGGAGATTCAAATATTCTAAAGAGATAATATAATGATGTCTAGAGTTAGATTTTCTGTTTTCGTGTAGTTCTCGAAAATGGAATCCGATTGGTCTTTCCCTAGCAGACCCTAAAGAACTAGTCTTCTCCCCCATTCTGAACTTTTGTTTTATAGGTTTTACGAGATGAAGAATTCCTTTGATCTGAACCATGGTCTACTACTACATACTATGATTACTAAACATAATAATAACAACTTCCCTAGTGAAGTGGTATCATTCATAAGAGGCAAAATGGACGAAGTAAGAAAAGAACTCAGGAACAATCATAATAAGACACATTTTGGTAAAGGAAAATCAAAATCCGCAACAAAAAGAAGAGCACGACACCATGAAAGATGTCATAATTGCGGAAAATGGTCACACGAGGGAAATGTTCGAACAATCATTCACATTCCAATACCGAGTTCGTTACTTTATGCAGAGAAGGACCGTTCATATGTTTAGAAGAAAAGTTATTGAAAAATCGAGGTTATGCTTATGTAGCAATGGAAAACCAAATCGAACGACTCTCCTATGAGTCGACTAAAGCAGGTCTCTGAGAATTCTATCTCACAGGTAAGTATGTACTGTTTTTATTTTAATTTTATTTATTGCTTTTAACCTTTTGATAATAAACGCTGAATCGTTCACTATAAAGTATTAAATTGATATTCAATAAAATTAGGAATAATAAACTGAAGTTATTGATATCATACAAAAATTTAATGCATCACTGCGAAATTTACCGTTTATTCATAAGGTATAAATATCTTTAATCAATCGATTCAAAATATTTCAAAAATTCGTCAGGAGTGAAACTAGGTAATATAGCCGAAATTACTTTACCCAAAAGAGGGACGTATATTTTTGTAAATATTTGATTGATTAAAGTGGGATAAAATACCAAAAAGATTTTTATTTTTATTTTTACCTTGTTTTTAAAATTAATATATAACTATATTATTTTAAATATAAGTTTGTAAAATTAATGTATATAAAAAATATTAATAATATTTACATGAAATTTTATTAATATGCATTTTAAATTTAAGTTTGGTGTGAATTTAAAAACAAAACTTACTTTATTTCATTAAGTTAAAAAAAATTGATCTCAAAAATTCGTCCTGAGTTGAAGACTAGGTCGTTGAACCGAAATTGCTTTACCCAAGGGCGGGACGAGAAATTTTGTTATCATTATTTTTAATCTTATTGATTTAAAGTATGCCAAAAAATATATAAAAAAAAAAAACCAAAAATCTTTGCTTTTAAAACAACGCTTCAAAGTGACAAATTTTAAAATTTAGTCGAGGGATGAACTAAGTAAATGTACCGAAACGCACTCAAACTAAAAAGAAACAACATTTTAAATTAAGTAATTATTTGTTTTATAAGTTAAAAGTATAATAATAATAAAAAAACCCCACACCCCATGCGATCGCATGGGGTTTACTCTGGAAATCCATGCGATCTCATGGAGACCAATACCTGGTCAGAATCAAAAAGCAGCGAGCTGTGGTTCTGTCTCCATTCCAAACACACACACATACATACGAAAATACTCTCAAAACCCTCTCAAATTTCATCATTTTTTCATCAAAATTCACCAAATTTCTTGCTATAATCCGCTCTAATCATGCGTTTGTTCAGAAGTTTTTCAAAGAAGGAAACGATTCCACCCCTAAAACTCTTTAAATTCGAATTATAGTGTTCTTGAGCAAATTTTTACCTAATTTGATTTTGATAATTTCTAATGTAATTAGAGTTAAATTATTCATATATTATGCTTGTATAACCTAGATTGATGCTATTTAACATGATTAGAAGCTTTAAACTTCAATTTTTTAACAATCTAGGGTTTGTGTTCTTGAGCAATTTGGGGCTTTTTGATATAAACAGGTTATGACCGATTTTTGTTATGAATTATTGCTAAATTAAGTAGTGTAACATGTTTAGGTTGCTAAATAATCCAAACTTTGATCCTAAACATGAATTTTGAGCATCAAAGTGGACTTTTTAAGTTTAAAATTCATGAATTTGATTATTTTGATATAAATGCCATTTGAAACGTGTTTAATTGCTAGTAATGGTTATTTTAACATGTTATTTGAGTTGAATTCTTATGAACATTGTAAACATTTTCATATATGCTTATTTGAAAAATTGTAGAATTGATAAAAATATGAAAATGAGTATAAGTTTAATATGGATTAAACATGTTATTGTAATTGTTTTAAGTTGTTATTCTGCTAACACTAATGCATATTTGGATGCACAAATTTTGTATTTAATGTGTTTTGCAGAGAAATACCGATACTGACGGTGCATCATCGTCTAGACCATTACCTGAGCAAGAACCACAGCCAAAGATGCCACCTGAGCCACAACAAGAACAACAACATTATGATCAGCACGTATAATATTTTGAACCGAAACCGCAATTTTTTATTGCCTACATATAATTTCCCGCTCATCATTTAATAGAACACTCAAGAATTCATGAACATGAGTTACATCCCAATCTAAGATTTAATAGAAGCTGGAGAGATTACCCAACGTACCAACGTAACAAATTTAAGCTTTGCACCAAAAATGTGGAAGTACCGAGGGTAATAGAATGGAGACCTTTGGAAGAAGTCAACCTAGCTAACTCAGTTAGGCTGTTACTAATCCAAAGGTATGGGAACTCTTCTTTTTCTGACTGGGAACGTTTATTTACCACTCATAGGCCTGTATATAAGGAGTGGTGTGTCGAGCTAATGAGTACTATAGCACTTAATAACGAAGTATCTATATTAGACGATAAGAGTTTTCTTAGATTTTTACTGGGAGGTAAGATGTACAGGATGTCCATGCTGGACATGGCTAGGGCTTTACAGATTTACACCCCCGCTAAATTATTATCACCTGATTGTACAGCTTTGATTTATAACGGTGATAGGGTAGATAGAGGTTTTGACGCTAATGCCATATGGAGGTGTATGTCAAATTTTAATGTATTTACACGGGGAGGAAGACACTCCTATTTAGATATTAATAAGACAGAGCTTCGCGTAATTCAAAGATTTTTAGCAAACTCGATTACACAAAGAGGTAGAAACAAGGAGAAGATGACCCTAAACGATTTATTCTACCTCAAGTGCATTCGAGACACTAGAGGCTTTGTTAATATCCCCTACTGTATTGGTTATTATTTGTCCAAAATGGTGGAAGTTATACATGAGGGGGAATAATAGGAGGAGGCATTTTTGTTACTCTCATTGGAGAGTATTTAGGTGTAGATAGGGAACAAGGGGGTCCAATGATGGTGGTTCAGGAACAAACCGAGAGTATAGGATTGCAGGTATATCAAGGTGCAAAGGTACTAACTCGGATTCACAATAGGCCAATACCATATCGGGGCACCCATCCACAGGTAGAGAGGGGTTCGGATGAGGAGATGGAGGAAGCAGATAAGATTAGGGATGTCATTAAGGATAGTTATACTGATGTTTATCAGCATATAGATGAGGTGGAAATGAATAACCAGGCTAGGCATCGTCAGTATGAGCAGTGGAGAGCCGCAGATGAGTATGAGCAATCTAGGAGATGCCAGCATGATAGTTGGATAGTTCATCAGTACCAGATCTTGAGCCAGCTATCATATCAGGTACCACATAACTATATCCCGACTCGACCTGCATACTATCCAGCACATCAGCCTCATATGCGACCACCCTTTGACCTGTACGACAAGCCTATCAGGACACCTATCACTAGCCATGGAACCCGATCGATGACATGAACTGGAATTCATATCCAGATTGATACAGTTCCATTGGTGATTTCTTATTTTTTTATCATTTTTATTTATTTATGTTTAAACATATAATATTTTGATATTTTTATGTAATTTTTAACATTTTTATTATTTTGTACTAATATTTCATATTTGTAATTTGAAAGTGGGATATTAAGTCCCATTTCAAATTACCATGCATGTGTATATTTGTATTGTATGTATATTGTCAATTGTACACAACAGGGTAAAACAGCGAACTTTCAAAGACTGGCATTAAGTTCAGCAAAAGCAACTAATTTTGACGACAAGATGCAAAACATATGTGAAATAACAACTGCAGGAATGAACAAATGATGTGCACCATTTATCATGCAAACAAACAACAATATGTTTGGAAACTTTGGTAAAAATCTTAATCATCTTTTTACGCTAATCACCCTCAGTAATTTAAATTGTTACTGATTTCTTGCAAATGAGGGCATTGCAAGATCTTAAGTGTGGGAAGGGATTAAATTCTTTCGGGTTTTAAACATTTGACTTATACACTTGGTTTAATAGCCACCGTTAACTTTTACTAGTAAAGCAGTAGTTGTATTAGAATCTAGTGCTATCTGATAATAAAGAACAGCCCTAGTCTTATATACTGACTACCCACTTCTAGTAAAATTTTTAAAAATTTTTAACTAAATGAACTCAAAATCATGTTTATACATATTTATGAACGATAAAACTAGGTGTTAACACCGAAATTATGGTTACCTCGGAAAGGACATAAATTGAGAAACAATCCTAAACGCTTAAATTCATTTAAAATGGAATAGAAGAGAATAAAAAGGCAAAGAAAGAAATATAAAAGCCAAGTGTGGGAAAAATTTACGAAGTTATTTAAATCATATATCACATATTTTTGTACAAATAATTGAAGATACTTTTGTTTTGGACGATACTAATCAGTTTTACCCGATTTCTTATAATATATTTGAAAGAAATGTGCCACTTGATTTAAAAGGAAGTAAAGTCTTCCGAGAAAAAGACACGCGCTTCTTGATTTAGGTCAGGAAGTTGTCGTCCAGACCAGTTGTAGAGTCTACGAAAAACCTTGAAAAGTTTTCTCGAAAATCAGCTGGAAATCTACGGACCTCAACATCAAACAGGGTCACCAAGTGGTCAGACTTATCCTATCCATGAGAGGATATGTCTCGTGCAATGGGGGCACCGTGCAAATTAGCTTATAAGACTAATGAATCAGATCCCCAGAAAGGATAATCTCCTTAAAAGATTAAAAATCAGCATTTAAGCCTGATATTACTCAATCCTTGAGATTGAATTTAAAGATTGAGAATTACAAACTCATGGAATTCGATGATATCTAAACTCGAGCTTGAACGAGAAAATATTTTTATCAAATTAAAACCGATTTGTTTTCTAAAAACCTATTTTCAATGCGTTCATTACCATTGAACGTAAAATCCTAGGAATTCAAATGGAATTCATTAGGTCACCTGAACCAAATCGGGTGTCAACCGTAAGATCGGTGGTTGTATATCATGGTCGAAGACAGGACCTTGTGCCACACCAAAAAACTATAGGGTGATCTTTACTACTGCTCTTACAAATGATAGTAATTGCATCCGACACGTTGTGGACCATAATCAAAAGCATGTCATTAGACATCGCCTTAACAGTTGCTTGTTTAACGCTTTTCTTTACAACTGGACGGTAGTTTACCGAAAGGTAATATACGGAGCATGTATACTGGATGTGTTGCTTTCCTAATACAAGGTTAGCAAGTGGGTGACACAAAACCGCAAGTTTTGAGCTAAAATTTTAAAATATGAAACCTACAAAACCCACAAAAACATTTTGCAAACACTGGTGAAGGGTTATTCCAGAAAACTTATCTAGGGTAAAAGCTAGATTGAATTTTCAAAAGATCAAATATTTTCATAAAGATCCAATTTCCTTAAAGGATCTAAATTTTCATAGTCATGTGGGACTGTAAACCACAATGTTACTATCATTGTTCATACTGCCGTATCAAAATCACTGATGTACAAAGTATGAAGAATAAAGAAGTGATTCTAGTAAAGTTATATTGAAGTTCTATATTGCTTGAGGACAAGCAACGCTCAAGTGTGGGAATA